>NW_028133825.1:0-41478 GCF_964662115.1 Mustela nivalis | reverse complement strand
CTGCCTTCAGCTCAGGTCATGATCCCAGGGTCCTGGGATGGAGCTGAGTCGGGCTTCCTGCTCATCAGGGGAGTCTGCTGCTCCCTCTCCCTCTGCCCCTGCTTGTGTGTTCTACATCTTTCAAATAAATATATAAAATCTTTTTAAAAAAATGTTGACATCTCAAAGATACAGAACGATTCAGCAACACAGAACTGGGCATTCCTTCCCTCACTTCTCCCTCCTTTTCTTCCTCTCTTCCTCTGTCTTCCCTTTTATTTTTCCTTTTTTTTTTTTTCCCTCAACGCAGAGGAAGGAATTTTTAGACACAAATAAAAGCAACCAATATTCTTAAAGAACAGGTTGATAAGAGCTGCTGTTAATAACCTATGGTTGCGTCATTTGATTCTCTTACAGTGTAGTTTGGAGACAACGTATTTCTGTGTCATTAAAGTATTAGACAACACTGTCTTCAGATTCACCCTGAGAATGGGCAGGGTGTGCCCCTGTGCGGGAGAGTCAGGAAGAGGCACAAAAAAGAGATGTCAACCATTGCCATCCATTTCTCAAAAAGCATTCTGGGCAGATTTCCAAATTCCTGTTACAGTCTGTTTTTGTTTTTGGGTTTTTTTTTTTTTTTTTTTTTTTTTTGTGTACAAGATGATTAGCTGCTTTGACAAATATACTCCTCCCTTATTAACAACAGCTGCTATCAAAAATCACTAGCATGAAATTAAAGTCTGAAGTACTGTGTGTCCTGTTTATTTCAATGAAGTATGAAATCTATTTCTTAAGGATCTCAAGCTCCTTAAGGATGAGACTTTCATTTTCAGGCATAGTTCGGGTTAGTGTTTTAAATGGTTTCCCTTGTTTCATATTTAATGTTTACTCTACCTTTTGTTTAAGTCACTAAAAATCTCTAGCAGAATGCATATGTGGAAGAGTAACACATTGGGGATCAAAGTCGTTCAATTCAGTCATTAGCAATTTAGCTCAAGACTGGTTTTGCCAGAGAAAATGGACATGGTGCCATGGCCACCATGGAGGGTAAAGGGAGAATAAACCCAGAGAAGAGAAAAACTGGGATGTCCTGATGGGGTGTCACAGATGGGGGGAAGGCTGCGTAAGCACGTTAAATTAAGAGGCAGTGGGAGAAATTAGGGAAAACTGGAGATAATGGCAGGTGGTTAAAAAAAGGAAGAGGTCACTGTAAAAAGAGAATGGATGTTAAATCTTGTTTACTTCCCAAATTTCCCTCAGGCTGGTCCCAGCCAAGAGAGCCAGCAATCACCTCTGATGGTCCGGGGAGAAAGGATTCTGCTTATGCCACCGGGGGAAAGGGCTCTCTCAGGAGTTTGAACATCCTTCTTCTTCCTTTGTTTTTTTTTTTTTAAAGATTTTATTTATTTATCAATTTGACAGAGAGAGCACAAGCAGAGGGGGCAGCAGGGAGAGGGAGAGGAAGAAAGAGGCGAGCTGCTGAGCAGGGAGCCCAGTGCCAGTCTCGATCCCAGAACAGTGGGATCATGACCTGAGCCGAAGGCGGATGCTTAACCCGCTGAGTGGCCCAGGCGCCTTTTGAACATTTCTCTTTAGCACACATCTCTAGACTATCTTCCTTTGCCTTCATAAACCTTCCCAGGAGCGGTGTTTTACCTCTTTCTGCTCTGTTGTTGACCACAGATTGAGAACTGCCAGGATCTTCTGAGCCTCACTTTCTAACGAGTGTCACAAACGGCACGGACACATATAACCCCAAATTGTGCTTCGATCACTGTGTCCTCTGATGTTTACATTTTCCTGCCCGTGTGTATTCTTCATTGCTTCCCCTTTTTTCTTCCTTTCCTTTCCTTTCTTCCCTTGTATACCTCCTGGTTTCTCCTCTTCTCCATCAGGATTAATTAACCCTTCAGGTGGGGTGCTGTCAGAGCCAAAAGATCAAGGCAATAACTTTTCACTTTTTACTGTTGTAGTCAGTGCTTCCCTTTCGTCGTTTGTAGCAAAGCTCACTCCCTCAGAGGAAAGGATGAGGAACATAAAAACTTTAAAGTTGAGAGGTACTATTCTAGATATAAAAATACTGGCCTTAGTTAAGAAACATTTCATTTTCATTCTTAAAGGTGTCATATGAGTATAAGGACTCTTAACAGAAATATAGAATCCCAAAGATTAATTCATTGATTTATTTACTCACTAAATATTTGTTGAGTAACTTCTACAGGAAATACTCTTCCAGGTGCTGGTCATACAAAGATAAGGCTTGATCTTTGCCCTGGGGGAGGTTATCATTTAGTAGGGGAGCCAGATGTGTAAACATAAAATTATAATACAGAATTTTATTACAGAATTATGTATTCTGAACTGAACTGCCAGAATTCTGGCAGTTTGTGTAAACTACTGTTTTGTCAAACGGAGATAGTCAAGGACTCTGCCAGGCTGGGGCAGAAAAGGCTTCCCTGGGGAAGAGATTTTGAGCTGAGTGATGAGAAATAATGGAATTCACAGCAAAGAGGGAGGCGTGAGCACTGACTCTAGTGAAGTTTGCCTTGAGCATGGAGCTCATGTTAGGGTTAGTAGGAGATTTAGCCCCAGCGATAGCCAAACTGAAAATGGAAATATGAGAAATGCTGAGGATGTGAAGTGACAGGTAGGGCTCAATAATGTGGCCCAAGATGATGAAGAGGATCCCCAGGTCTCTCTGTTTGGAAAGAGGCTAGATATTGTTTAGTCCCACTTTTGACTAAATGCAGGAATCTTGCTCACAGCATCTGCACGCGGTGGCTCGCTAGCCTCTTTTGGGACACTTCCAGGCGCGGAAGCCGTCTGACTCACAGGCAGCAGCCTGCTGCAATCTGGATGGCTTGGACTGAGGAGAGAGCCGCTTTACAGAGACCTGATACCCGCCTGCCCTTAAATGCCATCCACTGTTCTTAATTCTGCAAAGACTTGGTCTGTTTTCTTTACTCTCGGTCTGGGCGTCTGGATTCTTAGAACAGTCATTTATCACTCCATAGTCTTCTCCATTCTTCTTCCTTCAGAACATTCCTAAGGCTCCAGAAAAATCCTCACAAAATCTCTATTGATCATAATGCTGACATTTGAAAGAGGCAGCTTTTCACCTTCTTCCAGAGATGGGATGTGGTGCCACAAGTGTTTAATGCCATGACCTTAAAATACGAAACTCTCTGGCTTAGTGGTCATTTGAAGTAACAGTCTTGTTTTAGTATTGCAGAAGAAAAGATGATACAGTTTTACTGTTGGAATCGCCATCATCAAAACGCAAATGATAACGAGTGTTGGCATGGTTGTGGAAAAAGGAGAACCCCTGTGCACTTTGTTGGGATTGTAAATTGGCACAGCCAGTATAGAAAACAGTATGGAAGAGCATCAAAAAATTAAAAATAGAACTGCTAAATGATCCAGAAATCCTACTTCTGGGAATATATTCAAAGGAAATGAAAACAGTAACAGGAAAAGATACCCTCACCCTGATGTTTATAGCAGCATTATTTATAATAAGCAAGACATGGAAACAACCTAAGTGTCCACTGACACCTGAACAGATAAAGAAGCCATGGTATATGTAAACAATGGAATACTATTCTGCAATTGAAAAAAAAGGGAAAATCCTTCCATTTGCAGCAACATGGGTGGACCTTGAAGGCAGTATGCTGAATAAAATCTCAGACAGAAGAAGGCAGATACTGTATATCTCATTTATATGTAGAATCAAAGCAAACAAAAACAAAAACAACCTCATAGACGAAGAGACAAATTTGTGGTTGGGGGGTGTTGGAGGACAGGGGTCGAAAGGCACAGACATCCAGTTGTAAGGCAAGTCAGTACTAAGGATGTAATGTACAGTATGATGACTGTAGTTCATGCTGCTGGATGGTATAGACGGAAGTTAGGAGAGTTAATCCTAAGAGGGCTCATCATACGGAGCTTTTTTAAACTTTTCTTTTTTTTTTTTATCTATATGAGATGATGGATATTAATCATTTCATGGTATATGTGAATGGAATCATCATGCTGTATGCCTAAAACTTACCCAGCAGTCTATGTAAGTCAGTTATTTCTCAGTACAACTGGAAAAAGGCATTACAGCTTGATGCAGATAAAGTCAACATTTCAGACTAAGAGAATGAAATAACATTCAAGCTTAAAGTGATCTTTGAGATGTTCTTACCCAAGCCCATTTTATAGACCAGGCAATGTATGACGGCTTGATGATGATGAGTCAAATTATTTGTTAATACCATTTGAAGATTAGTTGATGGGTGACTAGACACTCCTGTATTTCCAGATTAACACCAAATAGATTATTTTCTTTTTTAAACTTTATTTTGACTCCTACATAGTTGGCATACAGTGTTGTATTAGTTCTAGGTGTGCTAAAGTGGTGCAACACTCCCCCACATTACCCCGTGCTCATCACAACAAGAACAATTCCTTTCTCCCCATTTCCTATTTCGCCCACTCCCCCACCCACCTACCTCCTGGTAAGCAGCCATTTGTTCTCTATATTTAAGAGTGTTTCTTGGTTTCTCCTCCCCCCATTTTTTTTATCCTTTGCTTGATTGTTCAATTTCTTAAATTCCACATATGAGTGAAATCATATGGTATTTGTCTTTCTCTGACTGACTTATTTTGCTAACATACTCTTCAGTGCCATCCATGTCATTGAAAATGGCAAGATTTCATTCTTTTTTATGGCTGAATAATATTCCACTGTATATATATCACTTCTTCTCTATCCATTCATCTACCAATGGACACTTCACTGCTTTCATAATTCGGCTATTGTAAATAATACTGCTATAAACATCAGAGTACATGCATCCCTTTGAATTACTGCTTTTGTATTCTTGGGGTAAATTCCCAGTATTGTGGTTACTGGACTGTAGGGTAGTTCTGCTTTTAACCTTTTGAGGAATCTTCAACCTGTTTTCCATAGTGGCTGCACCAGTTTGCCTTCCCACTAATCGTGCACATGAGGGTTTTTTTTCATCCACGTCCTCACCAACACATGTTGTTTCTAGAGTTTTTTTTATTTTAGCCATTATGACAGATGTGAAGTGATATCTCATTGTTGTTTCAATTTGCCTTTCCCTAATGATGAGTGATGTTGAGTATCTTTTCATGTCTGTTGACCATCTATCTGGATGTCTTCTTTGGAGAAATGTCTCCTCATGTCTTCTGTCCATTTTTTTATTGGATTATTTGTTTTTTGGGTATTGTATCAGTTCTTTATATATTTGGGATACTAACCCTTTATTGGATATGTCATTTGCAAATATCTTCTTTCATTCAGTGGGTTGCCTTTTAGTTCTGTTTCCTTCACTGTGCAGAAACTTTTTATTTTGAAATAGTCCTGGTAGTTTATTTTTGCTTTTATTTCCCTTACCTCAGCAGACATATCTAGAAAAATGTTGCTATAGGCAATTTCAGAGATATTACTGCCTTGCTCTTTTCTAGGAATTTTATGGTTTTAGGTATCACATTTAGTTTCTCAATTTATTTTGAGTTGATTTCTGTGTATGATGCAAGAAAGTGATCCAGTTTCATTCTTTTGCATGTAGCTGTCTGGTTTTCCCAACACCTCTTGTTCAAGACAGTGTCTTTTTTCCATTACGTATTCTTTCCTGCTTTTTTGAAGATTGACCATGTATTTGTGGTTTTATTTTTGGATTTCCTGTTCTATTTATCTTTGTGTCTATTTCTGTGCCAGTACCGTACTACAGCTTTGTAATATAACTTGAAGTCTGGGACTGTGATTCCTCCAGCTTTGTTCTTCCTTTTCAACATTGCTTTGGCTATTTAAGGTATTTTGTGGTTCCATACAAATTTTGGGATTGTTTGTTCCAGTTCTGTGAAAGATGCAGTTGGTATTTTGATAGGGATGGCATTAAATCCATAGATTGCTTTGGGTAGTATAGATATTATAACAATGTTTGTCCTTCGAGTCCATGAGCGTGGAATTTCTTTCCATTTCTTTGCGTTGTCTTCAATTTCTTTCATCAATGTTTTATAGTTTTCAGAATACAGGTTTTTCACCTTTTTAGTTAGGCTTATTCCAAGATACTTTATTATATTTAGTCCAATTGTAAATGGGATTGTTTTCTTAATCTCTCTTTCTGCTGCTTCATTATTAGTGTATATAAATGAATCAGATTCTTTCATATTGATTTTGTATACTGTGACTTTACTGAATTCACTTATCTGTTCCAGTAGTTTTTTGGTGGAGTCTTTAGGGTTTTCTACATTCAGTATCACATCATTTGCAAATTGTGAAAGTTTTACTTCTTCTTTACTAGCTTGGGTCCATTTTACTTCTTTATGTTTTATAATTGCTGTGGCTAGGACTTCCAGTAATATGTTGATTAAAAGTGGTAAAAGTGGACATCCTTGTCTTGTTCCTGTTCTTAGGGGAAAAAGCTCTCAGTTTTTCACCATTGAGTATGATGTTGGCTGTGGGTTTTTCATATATGACCTTTATTAAGTTGAGGTATATTCCTTCTAAACCTACTTTATGAGGCTTTTATGAAATGGAAGTTGTCCTTTGTCAAATGCGTTTTCTGTATCTATTGAAATGATCATATGGTTTTTGTCCTTTCTCTTACTGATGTGGTATATCATGTTGATTAATTTGTGAATAATAAACCACATGTGTATCTCATGATCAAATACCATTTGATGGTGGTGAATGACTTTTTTAATGTATTGTTGGATTCAGTTTGCTAATATTTTATTGTGGATTTTTTCATCTATGTTCATCAGAGGTATTTGCCTATAGTTCTCTTTTTTGTAGTGTCTTCATCTGGTTTTGATATCAGGGTGATACCTCATAGAATGAATTTGGAAGTTTTCCTTCTTGTATTTTTTGGAAATATTTTGGAATAGTTTTTGGAGTATTTTGGAAACTACTTTGGAATAGTTTGAGAATAGGTATTAACTCTTCTTTAATTGTTTAGTAGAATTTTCCTGTGAAGCCATCTAGCCCATCTGGGAGTTTTTTTGATCACTGATTCAATCTCCTTGCTGGTAATCAGTCTATTCAAATTTCCTATTTCCTCCTGCTTCAATTTCAGTAAGCTATATGTTTCTAGGAATTCAACTCTTTCTTTTAGGTTGTCTAATTTGTTGGCATATAGTTTTTCATAACGTTCTAATTGTTTGCATTTCTGTGGTGTCGGTTGTTATTTCTCCTCTTTAATTTGTAATTTTCTTTGAGTCCTTTCTCTCCCTCTCTTCTTTTAATGTGTTGGCTAGATCAATTTTGTTGATCTTTTTAAAGAACCACCTCAACTCCTCATTTCATTCATCTGCTTTACTGATTTTTTTTTTTTTTTTTTTAGTGTCTACGTCCTTTATTTCTGCTCTACTCTTCATTATTTCTTTCCTTTTTCCTTCTGCCATTTTTAGGTTTTGTTTCTTGCTCTTTTTCTAGCTCCTTTAAGTATGAGATTAGGTTGTTTGAGATTTTTCTTGCTTCTTGAGGTAGGACTATATTGCTATAAAATTCCCTCTTAAACTGCTTTTGCTATGTCCCAAATGTTCTGAACCATTATATTTTCACTTTCCTTTGTTTTCATGTACTTTTTGATTTCTCTGATTTCTTGGTTGACTCATTCATTGTTTAGTAGCATGCTGTTTAAGCTCCAGGTATTTGTGGTCTTTTCAGAATTTTTCTTGTGGTTGATTTCTGGTTTCATAGCATTGTGATGAGAAAAGATACATAGTATGACATTGCTCTTTTGAAATTTGTTGTGATATATTCTGTGACCTAATATGTGATGTATTCTGGAGAGTGTTCCTTGCGCACTTGAAAAGAATTTGTAGAATCTCCACACTGTTCTCCAAAGAGGCTGCACCAACTTGCATTCCCACCAACAGTGGAAGAGGGTTCCCCTTTCTCCACATCCCTTCCAACACATGTTGTTTCCTGTCTTGCTAATTTTGGCCATTCTAACTGGTGTAAGGTGATATCTCAATGTGGTTTTAATTTGAATCTCCCTGAGGGCTAGTGATGTTAAGCATTTTTTCATGTGTCTGATAGCCATTTGTATGTCTTCATTGGAGAAGTGTCTGTTCATATCTTCTGCCCATTTTTAAATATGATTGTCTGTTTTTTGTGTGTTGAGTTTGAGGAGTTCTTTATAGATCCTGGATATCAACCTTTTGTCTGTACTGTCATTTGCAAATATCTTCTTCCATTCCGTGGGTTGCCTCTTTGTTTTCTTGACTGTTTCCTTTGCTGTGCAGAAGCTTTTGATTTTGATGAAGTCCCAAAAGTTTATTTTCGCTTTTGTTTCCTTTGCCTTTGGAGACATATCTTGAAAGAAGTTGCTATGGCTGATATCAAAGAGATTACTGCCTATATTCTCCTCTAAGATTCTGATAGATTCCTGTCTCATGTTGAGGTCTTTTATCCATTTTAACAGTGTGGAGATTCCTCAAGAAATTAAAAATAGAACTTCCCTATGACCTTGCAATTGCACTCCTGGGTATTTACCCCAAAGATACAGATGTCGTGAAAAGAAGGGCCATCTGTACCCCAATGTTTATAGCAGCAATGGCCACGATCGCCAAACTGTGGAAAGAACCAAGATGCCCTTCAACGGACGAATGGATAAGGAAGATGTGGTCCATATACACTATGGAGTATTATGCCTCCATCAGAAAGGATGAATACCCAACTTTTGTAGCAACATGGACGGGACTGGAAGAGATTATGCTGAGTGAAATAAGTCAAGCAGAGAGAGTTAATTATCATATGGTTTCACTTATTTGTGGACTATAACAAATAGCATGGAGGACATGGGGAGATAGAGAGGAGAAGGGAGTTGGGGGAAATTGGAATGGGAGGTGAACCATGAGAGACTATGGACTCTGAAAAACAATCTGAGGGGTTGAAGTGGCAGGAGTGTGGGAGGTTGGGGTAACAGGTGGTGGGTAGTATAGAGGGCACGGATTGCATGGAGCACTGGGTGTGTGCAAAAATAATGAATACTGTTATGCTGAAAATAAAAAATAAATTAAAAAAAAAGAATTTGTATTCTGCTGTTTTAGGATGGAATGTTTGGTGTATTTATCGGTTATGTCCACTTGATCCAGTGTGTCTTTCAAAGGCAATGTTTCCTTGTTGATTTTCTGTTTGGATTATCTGTCCAATGATGCAAGTGGCATGTTAAAGTCTCCACTGTTATTGTATTATTATCAATTATTTCTGTTCTTGGTTAGTAACTGTTTTATGAATTTGGGTGCATAAATATTTACAGTTAGTATATCCTCTTGTTGGATTGTCCCCTTTATATATTTATGTAGTGTCCTTCTTTGTCTCTTATTACAGTCTTTGTTTTAAAGTCTGTTTTGTCCAATGTAACTATTGCTACCCAGGCTTTCTTTTGACATCCATTTGCATAATAAATATTTCTGTATTTCCTCACGTTCCATCTGTAGGTGTCTGTAAGTCTGAAACGAGTCTCTTATAGGCAGCATTTAGATGGGTATTGTTGTTTTATTTTAATCCACTCTGTCACCCTTTGTATTTTGATTGTAGGATTTAGTCCATTCACATTCAAAGTAATTATTGATAGAAATGTATTTCTTGCCATTTTATTTGTTTTGTGATAATTTTTGTGATTTTTTCCTAATTTTTTCTTCTCTTTCATGGTTTGCTGGTTTTCTTTAGTGATATACTTGGATTCATGTTTCTTTACTCCTTGCATATCTATTTGTGGTTTTTGATTTGTGGTTACCATTATGCTTTCATATAACATCTTCTGCATGTAGCAGTCTATATTAAATTCATGATTGCTTCAGTTTAAAAATCCATTCTTTAAAGTTTCCTCTTTTGCCCACCCAACTTTACATATATGGTGTCATATTTTACATCCTTTTATTTTGTGAATCCCTTGATTGATTTTTTGCAGAAGTACTTATTTTTCCTGTTTTTGTGTTTCCGACTTTTTAAAAAATCTTTTAAATTTTTTTATTTGACAGACAGAGATCACAAGTAGGCAGAGAGTCAGGCAGAGAGAGAGAAGGAAGCAGGCTCCCCACTGAGCAGAGAGCCCGACGAGGGGCTCCATCCCAGGACCCTGAGATCATGACCTGAGCCGAAGGCAGAGGCTTAACCCACTGAGCCACCCAGGCATCCCAGTGTTTCTGACTTTTCATACTCTCAGCTATGACCCCTTCTGGCCAGCAAAGTTCTTGGTGAAAAATCTTATAGCCTTATGGGATTTCCATTGTACACAACTGTCTTCTTTTCTCTGCTACTTTTTAAGTTTTTTCTTTATTTCTAATTTTTGCCATTTTGATTACTGTATGTCTTGGTGTGGACGTCCTTTAGTTGATTTTGTTGGGGGATCTCTGTGCATCCTGAATCTGAATATCTGTTTTCTAACCCCAGATTAGGGAATTTTTCAGTTATTGCTTCTTCAAATAAACGTTCTGCCCTCCTCCCTCTCTCTTCCACTTCTGGGATCCCTATCATGCAAATGTTATTATGCTTGATGAAGGCACTGAGTTCCCTAAATCTATTCTCATTTTGCATAATTCTTTTTCTCTCATGTGTTCAGCTTGATTACTTTCCAGTACTTTTTCTTCCAGCTCACTAATTTTTTCCTTTGCTTCTTCTAGCCAGTTATTTAACCCCTCAGGTATTTTTTTATTTATTATATTCTTCATCTCTGACTGGTTCTTTTTTATGTTTCTATCTCTTTCTTAAAAGTCTCACTGATGTTCTCCACTCTTTTTTATTTTATTTTATTTCTTTCCAGTGTTCCAGAATTCATTGTTTATGCACCACACCCAGGGCTCCATTGCAATATTGCCTCCATAATACCCACCACCAGGCTCACCCAAACCCCCACCCCTCTCCCCTCCCAAACCCTCAGTTTCTCAGAGTCCACAGTCTCTCATGGTTTGTCTCCCCCTCTGATTTCTCCCCAACTCGCTTCTCCTCTCCATCTCTCAATCTCCTCCATGTTATTCCTTATACTCCACAAGTAAGTGAAACCATTTGATAATTGACTCTCTCTGCTTTACTTATTTCACTTTTTTCTCAAATCCAGTGAGTATCTTTATGATCATTACTTTAAATTCTCTATCAAGGCATATTTCTTCTTTTAAAAAAATATTTACTTATTTGTAAGTGAGAGAGCACAAGCAGAGGGGAGCAGCAGAGGGAGAGGGAGAAGCAGGCTCTCCACCAAGCAGGGAACATGACTCAGGACTTGACTCTAGGACCCTGGGATCACCTGAGCCAAAAGCAGATGCTTAACTGTTTTGCACCCCCAAAACAGTTATTTCTTATATCCCTTTTGCTTAAGTCTCTTGCTGTGGTTTTGTCCTGTTCTTTCATTTGTGACATATTCCTCTGTCTCATTTTCCTTACTCTCGTGTCTGTTTCTGTGTGGTAGCAGAGTCAGGTATGTCTCTTGTTCTTGAAAGTAGTGTGTGGATTTCTGCAAAACATGCACAAGTAGGGGAGGGGTGCAGTTTTAATAAGGTGCATCTGTCCTCTTGGAGGGGGTAATATTGACAAGGTTTGCATGGCTCTTTTGGGGGAGGGGGGCACAGCGTGGGGCCCAAGGCAGCCTGGCTGGAGGGTTTGGGGCATAGTATAAGCAAGTTAGGTAGTCAATGCTGGTGCTGCACTGGTTCCCACAGGTGGCTATGTGTTTATAATGAGGGGAACAAGACAGAAATGATGCCTGCCTGTTCCTTTGTTCTTGGAGAAGTTCCTCAATAATTTCTGAAATTAATAACTAACTCTTCCTTCCATAAACCCCATGCACCTTTAAAATTGCTGTTTCCAAGCTGTATCTCCATGGGCTGTTTGCTCTACTGTCTCTTTAAGGGCAGTGCTCAGCTCCTCTTGCCCTCTGGGCTCTCTCGAGCTAAGCCCTTTGATTTGTTTAAAGTTCCAGACTTTAAGTCCCACTGGTTGTAAGTTCTCATGGAAATCAGAGGGACTGAATTTCATGAGTGCTTACAAGAAATTCAGTCCCTCTGACTTTCCAAGCCAAGTGCTATGGGGATTTCTCTTCCCCTTGCAGCCTTCCTAGTGTGATAGTCTGTCTCCGGTCCCTTCTGCAGTTCCCTCCCTCCAGCAGTCAGGTCTTTGGTGTTTAGGAGTGTTCACTCTTTCTACCCTCTTTGATATAGCCTCTTTTCTACATTTAATTATGGAGTTTGGCCAGTCTTTAGGTCCCTTTCTGGGTTCTTTGCTCTGATGCAAGCGTTACATAGTTATATCTGTGGCACAAGATGAGTTTAGGGTCCTCCTTTCCTGGAAGTTCAAACAGATTATTTCCTAGTCACAAATGAAAATAACACTATACAATGGAGGTATCCAGTGGTCATCACAATAAATAAACAGTTAGGTTTCTAATGATAGTTCATCCACATAATATCTTCTAATGAGATTGAACATGCAAAACTTGACATCGCCTATGATGTAATTTAGTAAGCAAAAATGTCTATTAGAATACACGAAGTTCAACAGATGGTACTGGGACAGTTGAATATCCACATACAAAAGAATGAATTTGGACTCTTTCCTCACACCGTATACAAAAACAATTCAAAATGGACCAAAGACCTAGATGTAAGCACTGGAATGGTAAAACTCTAAAAGGAAGCACAAGTGTAAATCCTTGTGACTTAGGATTAAGCAATGGATTCTTAAATATAACTTCAAAACACAAACATTTTTTAAGAAAAATATTAATTAAAACTTCACTAAAATTAAAATATTTTTTTTGTATCAAAGGTCATTATGAAGAAAGTAAAAAGACCACATATAGAGTGAAAAAAATGTTTGTAAATCATGTATTTGTTAAGGGTCTAAAATCCAAAATATATAAAGAAACAACCCAATTTAAAAGTGGGCAAAGGATTCAAATAGACATCCCCCCAAAGAAGATATACAAATGACCAATAGGCACCTGAGAAAGTGTTCCATATTATTAATTATTAGGGAAATGCAAATCACAATGAAATACTACTTCACACCACTAAGATGAATATAATTTTTTTTTATGGAAAATAACAAGTGTTGGTGGGGATATGGAAAAATTGGAACCTCATACATTGATGATAAGAATGTAAAATAGTACCGCTACTGTGACAAACCATTTGGCAGTTTTTCAAAAAGTTAAAGAGTGCTTTGGTGAGTGCTGTGAAGTGTGTAAACCTGGCGATTCACAGACCTGTACCCCTGGGGATAAAAATACATGTTTATAAAAAAAAATTTTAAAAAAAAGTTAAAGATACAGTTACCATATGAACCATATGTTCCACTTCTAGATATATAGTCTAGATAACTAAAAACTTTTCTTCGTTTAAAATAAAAAATGTGTGCAGGAATATTCATGGCAGCATTACTCATAATAGCCAAAAAGTAAAAACCATTCAAATGTCCAAATGTCCACTGCCTTCAGCTCAGGTCATGATCTCAGGGTCCTGGGATCGAGCCCCACATTGGGCTCTCTGCTAAGCAGGGAGCCTGCTTCCCCCTCTCTCTCTACCTGCCTCTCTACCTACTTGTGATCTGTCAAATAAATAAATAAAATATTTTTTTAAAAAATGAAACAGATCAACAGTGTCACAACACTGCTCTTCTGGCTGCAACTGGCCTACTGAAAAGGCTCTACTCCACCAGGGCCACTCCACTGGTGCTGCTCTGGACGTGGGGCTTGCAGGCCACAAATGCAGTGTCTCCACTCAAAGAACAGATTATAGCCTTTGCAAGCAAATGAATGCTCCCCTTCTGGACATTCTGTTGAAGAAAAATGAACATCTTTTCTGAAGACTGTCACATATTTTCAAGATTTAAGAAATTCACTTTACATTAGGAAAAAAAGGTAATGTAATATTATTACAATGTAATATTATTCAGTGATAAAAATGTAACAAGTACTGATACATGCTACAACACGAATGAACCTTGAAAACATTATGCTGTGTGAAAGAAGACAGATACAAAAACAAAGATCACATACTGTATGATTTCATTTATATTATGTGTCCAGAATAGATAAATTCATAGAAACAGAACGTGGATTATGTTGTCAAAGCATGGGGGGAGAAAGGTGTTGGGAGTTACTGGGTTTCTTTTTTGAGGTGATGGAAGTATTGGAATTAGGTAATGGTGTTTGTTACACAATATTTTGAGTATACTAAAAGTCACTGAATTCAACACTTAAAAATTATTAAAATGTTAGCTTTTATAATAAGTGAATTTTTATCTTAAACAAAATCTTTAAAAAATAATACACAGAGTTTTTTTTTAATTTTTTAAAAGATTTTATTTATTTATTTGACAGACAGAGATCACAAGCAGGCAGAGAGACAGGCAGAGAGAGAGGAGGAAGCAGGCTCCCTGCTGAGCAGAGAGCCCGATGCAGGGCTTGATCCCAGGACCTGAGATCATGACCTGAGCTGAAGGCAGAGGTCTTAACCCACGGAGCCACCCAGGCGCCCAATACACAGAGTTTTATATGTGACTTCCATTTCACAGTAGATTCAGGCACTAGGGAAACAAGCTAAATAATAGCAGGTGGGAGCAACAGAACAAACCCAGAACAATTGGACTGACCTTCAATAATAACATAAAAAGGTGACTGTGCTAGATATCAGAAAGATATAACAGAATACCCTAAGAAGTGTGTGCTTTAATAGTAAGAATATAATGTTTTCACTGTTTTGTCTGTCAGCGTTTGATTATTTTCTGACAAGCAGATGTACCACTTCTTTAAGTATATTTAAGGTTCTCACTTGAGGTTATATAGCTAACGGGGGAAACTAAAACAATTCAGAAAAAGACTGAAAAGTGCAAGGTTGGACTCACACTTAGATATTGGCTCCAAGGAATAAGTTCCAAATATCTGGGTTTGGAAATGAGCACAATATCCGTATGTGGGTGTAACATGAAGATTTTCCTATTCGTTCCTATATTTATGTTTCTTTAAATATTTTCCCTCTCTCCCCCCCTTTGCACCTTTTCCCTCCCATACTTCATTTTTGCTCTTTCCTCTCTTTCTGTTTCCCACCCGTCTCCTTTTTGTTTTCTTGGTTTCTTTCTTTGGCCCTTCTCTGAGGGTCTGCATCTTCCCTTATCCGTTCCCATGGAAGATGCTCTTGATTCAAGTAGAAAACAGTAGTTCTTAGGATGAGACCTTGGCTGCTCTGACATTGCTCACAGAGGAAGTTACTCTTTTCTAAGCACAGGCAAAGGAAGTCAGTGCTGCTTCCAACCTTAAAGACATCAAAGTTTGTAAGGGACTGTACTATAGGAGATAGTGGGTGAAACTCCTGGCTCCATCCATAATTTGGATAATGGAACTGTAAACATAGGGAGAGGAGATTGGGGAAATTGGAAGAAGTGGATCCTTTCTTCTTGTTGTTTATTTCAAAGGACAGATGTTTGCAGCACTATGGATAGAAGTGGATTGGATCGAGGGTTAGCTCCTGGAATTGTCTGATACCATAATTTATCTACAAACTGATTCAGTCTTTGAGAGTCTGTATGCTAGATCAGGAGTCAAATGTGGAAGTTAGAAAGACATGAAAGAACTCAGGAAGATTGATAACTTTGATAATTTTTTTGTATTTGATAAATAACAAGGTATTTTATGAATTACAAGGTAAAAAGAAATTGTTTTATTATGAATGTGTTGACTGATACATAGATTTTTTTTAAAAAAATCTGGGTTTTTTTCAGCATAACAGTATTCATTGTTTTTGCACCACACCCAGTGCTCCATGCAATGCATGCCCTCCCTAATACCCACAACCTGGCTCCCCCAAACCTCCCACCCCCCATCCCTTCAATACCCTCAGGTTGTTTTTCAGAGTCCATAGTCTCTCATGGTTCATCTCCCCCTCCAATTTCCCTCAACTCCCTTCTCCTCTCCATCTCCCCATGTCCTCCATGATATTTGTTATGCTCCACAAATAAGTGAAACCATATGATCATTGACTCTCTCTGCTTGACTTGTTTCACTCAGCATAATCTCTTCCAGTCCCATCCACGTTGCTACAAAAGTTAGGTATTCGTCCTTTCTGGTGACTACGTGATCATCTATAACTTGAGTTACCCCAGGTCTTGCCAGCCTGAGGTATATACGAAGGAAGTTAAAGGTACATTTTGCATTGTTTATATTTACCCTACTTGCTCATGTAGGACCTCAGATTCCTAAAAGATTTGCCCTAAAGAATTTCTGAGAATCTACACAGCATCCAATCAGCTATAATGAGCTGTTCTTCTGCTGGCTTCCTCTCCTGAGCGGGCAGCTGTGTCCATCAGTGTTGCCTCATTCTTCGCTATACACTGGCAATCTCCACCCCTGCTTCTCCAGCCCACCACTGCTTCCTGTTCAGTACCTGAGTCTCAGTGATGGCTAATTCATGTGTCAACATGATTGAGCTAAAGGATACCCAAAGAATGAATAAAACATTATTTCTAGATGTATCTCTGAAGGTGTATATGAAAGAGATTTGCATTTGAATTAATAGACGGAGTAAAGAGCATCCACCCTTTGCAAAGTGGGGCATCATCCAATCCATTGAGAGCTCCAGTAGAACAGAAAGGCAGAGGAAGGGCAAATTCATGCTCTCTCTTCTTGAGCTGGGCCTCCGTCTGGCCCTGCTGCCTTTGGATAACCGAGTTCTCGGTTCTCGGGCCTTCAGACTCAGACCAAAGTATTCCATTGGCTTTCCTGGTTCTACAGGAACCAGGAAACAGTAGTGGGAACATATAGTATTTCTATTTTTAATTTTTTGAGGAAACTCCATACTGAGAAACCTCCACAGTGGCTGCACCAATTTACATTCCCAACAATATTTCCAGAAGGATTCCTTTTTCTCCACATCCTCACCAACACTTATTTCTTGTCTTTTTTTATTCTAGCCATTCTGACAGGCATAAGGTATCTCATTGTGGTTTTCATTTATATTTCCCTGACAATTAGTGATATTAAGTATATTTTCATGTATCTCTTTGCAATTTTACATCTTCTTTGGACAAATGCCTATTTAGGTCATCTGCCCATTTTTATTTGGGGTTGGTTTTTGTGGGTTTTGTTTTGTTTTGATGTTGAGTTGTATAAGTAAGACTTTTATATATTTTGGTTATTAACCCCTTATTGGATATATTATTTGCAAATATCTTCTCCCATTCAGTAGGTTACCTTTTTGTTTTCTTGATGGTTTCCTTCACTGCAAAAAAGCTTTTTATCTTGTGTAGTCCTGATAGTTTATTTTTGCTTTTGTTTCCGTTGCCTGGAGAGACATATGCAGAAAAATGTTGCTAAGGCCAATATAAAAGAAATTACTGCCTTAGTTTTCTTCTAGGAGTTTTATGATTTCAAGTTTCATGTGTAGATGTTTAATTCGTTTTAAATTTATTTTTGTGTGTGGTATAAGAAAGTGCTTCAGTTTCATTCTTTTGTATATAGCTGTTTAGTTTACTCAGCAGCATTTATTGAAGAGGATATCTTTCTTGCCCTGTATATTCTTGTCTCATTTATTGTATATTAAGTGACCATATAATCATGGGTTTATTTCTGGGGTTCCTATTCTGTGCAATGATCTATGTGTCTATTTTTGTGCCACTAACATACTGTTTTGATTACTACAGCTTTATAAAATGTGTCTTGAATCTAAAATTGTGATACTTCTAGCTTTGTCCTTTTTCTTAAGATTGCTTTGGTATTCATGGTCTCTGTGCTTCCATACAAATTTTAGTATTATTTGTTCTAGTTCTGTGAAATATGTTATTGGTATTTTGATAGAGATTGTATTACATCTGTAGATTGCTTTCGATATGGATATTTTAACAATATTAATTTTTCCAATCCATAAACATGCTACATCTTTCCACCTGTGTATGTTGTCTTCAGTTTCTTTCACCAGTGTTTTATAGTTTTCATAGTACAAGCCCCTTAGTTTTTTGGCTAAGTTTATTCCCAAGTATCTCATTATTTTTGGTATAACTGTAAATGGAATTATTTTCCTAATTTCTCTTTCACAGAAATGCAAATAATTTCTGCATATTAATTTTGTATCCTGCAACTTACTGAAGTCATTTATTACTTTTAATAGGTTTTATATGGAGTTTTTAGGATTTTCTATGTATAGTATCATATCATCTGCAAATACTGACAGTTTAACTTCCTTCTTACTAATATGGATGTCTTTTTTTTTTTTCCTGTCCATTTGCCATAGCTAGGACTTCCAGTACTATAATGAATAAAAGTGGTGAGAGTAGACATCCTTGTCTTGTTCCTAATATTAGAGGAAGGGCTCAGTTTTCAGCATTGAATATGATGCTGTGGGTTTCAAATATGGACTTTATTATGTTGAAATCTGTTCCCTCTAACTCCACTTTGTTGAGAGTTTTTATCATTAATGGATGTTGAATATTCTGAAATGATTTTTCTTCATCTATTTAGATGACCATATGATTTTTACCCTTTGTTTTGTTAATGTGGTATATCACAATGATTTGCAAATATTGAATCACCCTTGCATCCCTGGAATAAATCCCATTTGATCGTGGTGAATGATGCTTTTAATGTATTGTTGAATGTGGTTTGCTAATATTTTTTTGAGGTTTTTTAATCTGTGTTTATCAGGGATATTGCCTTGTAGATTTTGTGTGTGTGGTATTTTTGTCTGGTTTTTGTATCGGGATAATACTAGCTTTATATAATATATTTAGAAGATTTCCTTCTTCTTCTATTTTTTGGAGTAATTTGAGGAGAATAACTATTAACTCTTCTTTAAATGTTTGGTGAAATCCATGTGTCAATCCATCTAGTTCTGGACTTTTGTTTGTTGGTAGTTTTTGATTACTGTTCAATTTGGTGATTAGTAATTAGTCTGTTCAGATTTTCTAGTTCTTTCTGATTCAGTTTAAGGAGATTGTATATTTCTAGACATTTATCCATTTCTTCTACTTTGTCCCATTTGTTGGCATAGGCCATTGTCACCAATTTAATAGCCATTTCAATATATGCCTAAATTTCTTTGGAATCCTTGCTGGATAGCTATTTGGCAGAGTATGTCAATAAAAATATGTACATAATAAAGTTACATTTATTTGAGATGAAAATTACAATATAGTTTGTGGTCTAATGGAAAAGTAAACATTGAAAGTAAGCAGAGTGTGAGATGTAGGGTAATAGCAAAATCAATTTAGAAGACTGGCACACATATATATAAATTTATTAACCTATGGCAGGAAGTTCAGACAATCCTTGGCAAGATTTTCAAAAAGAAAAAAAAAACCATACGAACTGCTTGTCTCCCTCCCACTCTAACACTCCTGTGATTGCATCTGAGCTCCCTGCCCACCCACATATTACAGTAGTTCTTAAAATGGCTGTACATTGAGAAGATCTGGGAAACTTTAAAAACCACTCATTCCTGAGCCCTACACCAGAAGTTCTGAAGTAACTGGTTTGTGGTTAGGTTGTTTTTAAAGCTCCCCAGGTGGTTCTAATATTCAACTAGGGACTAAGCACTGTACCTGGCTTTGGGAGGAATTTAAGCCTAGACTGAAGAATTAAAATGACTTCTGGTGCAGAGCACCCTGACTTTGCTGGTTCTTACCTCATTCTTCAGTTCCAAACACTGGGCTTCTGCCTTTTCCCGACACAAAGTGCCCCACCTTATTCTTTCTTCCCTGCTTTGTTCTCTCCTTCCTTCCGTGCTTCCCTCCTTCCTTCTTTCCTTCTTACTTTCTTACGGAATCCTGCCTCATTGGGTCTATGGGTACTGCTGCTACATGATTTCTTTTCTGGATTTTCACAAATTACTTATTCTTAGATCATTTCACACATGTACTTCCTGGGACTACTCTGATACAAACCCCTAATTTGGGTTACCTCCTGTTGCTTTTCACTATACTTTGTATATCATGTTCTACCCAGATAGTTATTCATTTGTTTGCAGCTATATTCTTCATCATAAGGTTTGAACTGTCCCTAGGGGAAGTGGCCTACCCCAGACCTTAGCCAGTTCTCCTTCTCCTCCTAATGTGCAAATAGTTTTTCTCAGCTTGATGGTGTCATTTTATAGGATTTGTAGTTAACGTTGTCAGAGAAGTATAGAAAAAACTTCCCAGGCCAGTGGAAGTTTTGAAAGTACCTCTTTAAAAGCAAATTGGGAGAGGGGGTCCCTAGATGGCTCAAGAGGTTGAGCAGTGGACTCTTAATTTTGGCTCAGGTCACGATCTCAGAGTCCTGGGATCAAGCTCAGAGTTGGGTTCTGCACTCAGTGGGGAGTTTGAGAAGTCTCTCTTTCCCTCTCTCTTCCCCTTCCCCTACTCATGTGCATATGCTCTTTCTCTCTCAAACAAATAAATAAATCTTGAAAAAGAAAAATAAATTGGGGATTGAGACTTCCAGAATGAGGAGCTCTGCAAATCTTCTCCCCAACAAAACAACTATATAATTAGAGAAAATTACTTTTAAAAATCATCTAATATCTCTTGAAATTTTCCTAAAGGCAGAAACTTTTTTAAAAAATTTAATTTTTTTCAGTGTTCCAAAATTCATTGTTTATGCACCGCACTCAGTGCTCCATGCAATATGTGCCCTCCATAATACCCACCACCAGGCTCACCCAACCCCCTAACTCCCATACCCTCCAAAACACTGTTTGTTTCTCAGCTTGGTAAGCCCCAAATACTGGGGCCTTGCTTACTCCTTCCCCAGGTGCTTGAACCACTCCTAGAGAGGTTCCACATTGTCAAAGGCAAGTTGAGAAGATCAGAGCCTACCATCCCTCACTTCCAGCATATGCACGTATTGCTGGGTGTCATTCTGGGAGAATCAGGCTATCGTCCCTGCTCCCAGCTGTAATGTGATTCAGAGAGTCTGTTCCTGAGAAGGGACAGGCCAGAAGGACAAAGGGCACCACACCTCTGCCTGAAGGGACTGAGTTTATCTGGAACAAAATGTAGAAATTCCATGCTTAAGGGTATTGTCTGAAACAAAGAAGATTTTTGTGGAGAACAATTGAGAGAATGCTGTTAGCCCCATGACACTGGTATTAACAAGAAAACACAAAAGCTATAAATAATAGCACAAAAAGGGGTGGGGCATGAAGCTATATAGTAGTAATGACAAAACATTTCCAAATTAACTAGAATCAGTTTAGTAAAAATCTGAAGTAGATTTTAAGAACTATATTGTAATCTGTAGAATAACCACTAAGAAAATAACTCAAAAATAAAATTAAAAAATTATTAAAAGAATTAAAATGTTACATTATAAATGTAATGTAATGTAATGTAGCTTAATATGAAAGATAACAATAAAGAGGAAGATAGGAATAAAAAAAAACATACGAGATTTAGAAAAAGCACAATGGTAGATGTGGATCTAAACATATCTCACATGAAATATATAAGCATACAGATCATGAATGTGAATGAGTCTATAGAACATTCTACCTAACAACAGAATTTTTCTTCCTTAAGTGCTCTTGGAACATTTTCTAGGATAGACCATATGGTAGGCCATAAAATAAGGCTCAATAAACTTAAAGGGATTGAAATCATACAAAGTATATTCTCCAACCAAAATGGAATGAAACTAGAAATTAGGAATCATTAGCAAGGAAATTTGGGAAATTCACAAATATGTGGAAACTAAACAACACACTCCTAAATAACCAATGGGTCGAGAAAGAAATCACAAGGGTAGTTAGAAAACACTTTGAGAACAATGAAAATGAAACTATGAATAATGATATGCCAACAAATCAGGTAGCTAGATGAAAGGAAGACACAAACTGATGAAACTCTCTCAAATAGAAACTGAAAATCTGAATAGAGCTATAAGAAGAGATTGCATTAGTTATCAAAAAACTTGCCACAAAGAAAAGTTCAGAACCAGATAAGGTACTACCGAACATTTATAGAAGAATTAATGCCAATCCCTCAATCCCTCATATACACTTCCAAAAAAGAAAGATGAGGGAATATATCCCAAATAATTCTATGAAGCCAGTTTTAGCCCAATACCAAACACAGATGAAGATACTACACAAAAAAGAAACTGCTTATCAATATTCTTTATGGATGTAATCACTAAAGTCCTCAAAAAAATAACAACAAACCAAACCCAGTGACATATAAAAATAATTACACCCCATAACCAAGTGGGATTTATCTTAGATGCGGTTGGTTTAACACCTGAATATCAATTAGTGTAATACATGAAAAGAGTAGAATGAAGGACAAAGATCAATCATCTCAATAGATGCAGAAAAGGCATTTTACAAAACCAGCATCTTTCAGTGATAAAGTTGAAATAGAAGGGAATGTCCTTTACCTGATAAATGGCTTCCACAAAACCCTATAGCTAGCATCACACTAAGATTTGGAAGAAGACAAGGATGTCCACTCTTGCCACTTACATTGCACATTATACTAGAAGTTCCATACAAAGCAATTAGGCAAGAAAAAGAAATAAAATACATCCAGATTGGACAGGAAGAAGTTAAACTATCTCTATGTGCAAATCACATAATCTTAAGTCTAAAAATCCAATGGAATCCATTAAAAGACTATGAGAATTAATGAGTTTAATAGGTACATTCTTCCAGTAAAAATTCCCTGACATGAACAGAGTGTCCAATGATTTAATTCAGTACTGATCCTAACTACCCAGAGTTAGTACAAACCCCAAAAGTAAACAGCTCACTCCCACAAGACTTCCCTCACTTTTAAACACCAGCCTTACCTGGGGGCTTCAGACTACCCACACTTCTGTCCAAAAGACTAAAATTTGGGGGTTACCATGACCCCCTACTCAGGTTTCCTAATTTGCTAAAACAATTCACAGAACTCAGAAAAGTAGTATACTTATAATTATACTTTTCTTATAAAGGGTATAACTTGGGAACAGACAAATGGAAAATGCTCATTAGACAAAATATGGAAGTGGGACAAAGAACTTTCATGCTGTCTCCAATAGGATGACCTGCTCAGCACATCAATGTTTTTATGAATCTAGAATCTTCCCAGATCTCATGATTGAAGAATTTTTATTGAGGTTTCATTATAGGCATGATTGATTAAATCATAGTCCACATGATTGAACTCAATGACCAACCCCTGCCTCCTTTCTCCAGAGACTGGGGGGTGGGGCTGAAAGTTCCAATCTTCTAATCATGTGTGTGGCCATCTCCTTCCTTGAAACTATCTGAGGACCCACCATGAGTCATCTTGTTATCATACTTTCAGATATTATTATGGATAACAAAAGATACTCCTATCACTCAGGAAATTCTAATTCTTTTGAGCTCTGTACCAGGAACCACTAATAAAGACTAAATACATAACATATATTTTTATTATAGCCACATAAGTAATGCATTAAAAGAGCATTAGAATTAAATAAGTTTGGTAGAGTTGCAGGATACAAGATTTGTATTAAAAAATTAATTTAATTTCTGTATCGTAGAAAAAAATAATCTGAAAATGAAATTAAGAAAACAATTCCACTTATAATAACATCAAGAACAATAAAATAGGTATAAATTTTAAAAAATTAAGTGCAAGTCTTGTACACTGGAAAATGCAAAACCTTGTTGAAAGAAATTAAGGGAAATCTAGAATAAATACAGACATTTCATTTTCCTGGATCATAAAACTTATTGTTAAAGTGGCAATACTCTCCAAATTATCCACAGATTCAGTGAAATCTCTGTCAAAAGCCCAATTAGATTTTGTGCAGAAACTGACAGTGTGATCCTAAAATTTATATAGGAATCCAAGAAACCCATAATAGCAATCTTAAGAAAGAAGAATAAAAATAGAGGACATACTACAAAGCTACAGTAATCAAGACAATATGGCATAAAAATACAAATATAGATTATTGCAATAGAAATGGGAGGCCAAAAATTAATCTTTACATTGTGGTTAATGCATTTTTCATAAGAACGTCAAAACAATTAAATGCGGGAAAGAATAGCTTTTTCATCAAATGCACTGAAACTACTAGATATCATAAGTAAAAGAAAGAGGCTGGACTCCTACCTCACACCATATATGAACATTAACTCAGAATGAAAACTAAAATTAAATACTAAGACCATAAAATGCTAAGAACAAAACACAAGAAAAATCTTAGGACCCTTGGATTTATATATAAATTTCTTATAAATGACTCCAAAAGCACAAGCAACAAAAGATAAACTGAATTTCATTGAAATTAAAATCTTTTCTACATGAATGGATACTATCAAGAAAGTGAAAAGACCTACAGAATGGGAGAAATCTTTGCAAATCATATACCAGTCTTATATCCAGAATTTATAAAATACCCCTAAAACTCAACAATAAGAAGATAAATAATCCAGTTTTTTAAATGAACAAAGGATTTGAGCAGACATTTCTCCAAAGAAGATACACAAATGGCAAATAAGCACATAGAAAGATGTTCAATATTACTAGTCGTAGAAAAATGAAAATCAAAACCGCAACTAAATATCCTTTTAGACCTACAAGTATGGTTGAATTGTGCCCCCCTAAAATTCTATGTTGATGTCCTAACCCCAGAATATGACCTTATTTGGAAGTAGGGTCAATGTAGATGTAGTTTAGATGAGATCCAGAATAGGGTGGCCCCAAATCCAATATGGCTAATGTCTTTATAGAAAGTGGAAATTTAGACACAGACATGTACACTGGGAAAACACCATGTGAAAAATAGATATATATTTCCAGTAGCCAAGGAGCTACAAGAAGCTAGAAGAGAAGTCTGGAACAGATAATTCCCCTAGGCTCTTCAGATGGAACATGATCCTGTGGACACCTTGATCTTGAAATTCTAGCCTCCAGAACTGTGGGAGAATTTCTGTTTTAGCCACTCAGTTTGTAGTACTTTGTTACAGCAACCCTAGCAAAACATTACATCTGGATATAATAAAAACATCAACAATTATAAATGTTGGTGAGAATGTGAAATGTGATGTGAAATGTGGAGAAATAATTTAGCATCCCTCAGAATGTTAAACATACAGCTACCATCTGATTTGGCAATTCCTCTTTTAGATACATATCCAAGAGAACTGAAAAAGGGTGTTGTTGTTGGTGGTGGTGGTGGGAGGGGCAGAGGGCAAGGTAGAGGGAGAGAATCTCAAGCAGGCTCCACACCCAGCACAAGCCTGATGTGGAGCTTGATCTAACAACCCTGAGAGATCATGACCTGAGTGAAAATCAAGAGTTGGACACTTAACCAACTGAGCCACCCAGATGCTCCTGAAAATGTATATATAAACAAATACCTATACTTGGGTGTTTATAGCAGCATTATTCAGAATAGCCAAAAGATGGAAATAAGCCAAGTGTTCATCAAATGATGGATGAATAAACAAAATGTGGTATATCCATATAATGGAATGTTATTCAGCCATACAAATGAAGTATTGATGCATGCAACAACATGGATAAACCTTGAAGATGTTATACTAAGTGAAAGAAGCTGGTTATAAAAGGCCACATACTGAATGATTCTGTATGATATGCCCAGAACAGGCAAATCTACAGAAACAAAAAGTAAATTTGTAGTTTCATAGGACATGGTAGTGGGTGGTAGGGTTGAGGGGCACGGGATGTGTTGGGAAGGAATGGGGTATGACTTAATGGACATAGGATTTTTTTTTGAGATGTTGAAAATGTTATAAAGTCAGATTATGGTGATTCTTGCATAATTTTGTGGATACACTAAAAAACATTGAATTGTACTTTAAATGGCTGAATTTTATGATATGTGAACTATATTTCAATAAAGACATTTTTAAAAAGACAGACCCTGAACGTGAATTATCCACTTGATCCCTCCCTGCAATCCTGATGTACAGAAACCAAAAGAAAGTATAAAATAATGTTGATTAAAAAAAAAAAAGAAAAGAAAGCTAATTAGAAAACTCCCAAGACATGCTAGTTATAAGAGGTCTGAATTATGTAGATATATGCATGGCAGTGGCTGTCTGTTACAACAACATTATTATTCTTGATATTTTGGAAAATACTATGTGTGTTAGCAAACCAAATAGTTTGCGCTTCAGTCAGGTCTTATGAGTGCACAACTCTAGTTCTTGGAACACTTTGTATATGCTAACAGTATTCAGTCTGAAAGACCCTGAGTCAGCCCTTTGACTTCTGTGGACCTCCTCGTTGTGTATGAGGGGGAGGTATCCTAGATAATCTCTAAGACCTCCTCTTATCCCAAGTTTCTCGTGTCCCATTCATCAGTCTAAGAAACGAGACAACAACAGGAGAACTGGGGGACACTAGAATCCCCTGGGGGAAACATGTTTTATATGATACTAGGCCCTACCACCAGGAATCCTATTGGCACTGGTGAGCCCTAGAAACTGACCTTTTACAGAAGCATGCCAAGCAGTTGAGAAATATTGGCAGGCTCTGGAAACCAGTCACCCACAAGAAATCAGGGACCCTTTTCCCTTCTGTGTCTATGAGCTAAATGGACACCTCAGTTGCCATCTGTTACTTCTATCTCTAAACCTCTTTATTTAATCTTTTTAAAGTTAGTTAATATCACCATTAATTTGCTTCTTTTTATTTGCCAAACATATGGAGTGGACGGTTGGGATATTAAAAGATCCTACTAATTCCACTTAAGCCCTATAAGTATTACTAATCAAGAAATAGCTACAATTTTATTTTTCACCTGAGAATGGGACTCATGGAAGACCAAGGAGGTAGTATGTTGGTTACATAGGTTTGTAGTCTATTATGTGACATTATAGTTCTCCTTCCTCTGGACAGAAGTTTATGTTCCCTGGGGTGGGATGGGGAGTACAGCATTTTGAACAGAGATGTCATAGAAAGGGTTAAAAGGAAGTGGGTGGGGGATACCAGTGGTAAGACTTCCATTGACTAAAATAGCTTTCAGGCCTTAGGGGTAGCTTTGCTCAGACGCCAGAAAAAGGATAATGCCTTACCAAGAGCCACTGACCTGCCTTAAAAGATTAAAAGAGATTCAGCTTCATCTGAACCATCCCTCCTATCCAAAGAGAAGGAATTCAAGTTGTTACAGTCTACCTTTAGACCCTTAAACAATAACCAACATGGCCTTTACTGTGCTCAAGTACTGTTCCAAGAGTTTTGGCTGCACAAACTCAGTTAATCTTCACCATAGGCTGACAGATAATCATTTCTATTTTAAACATGAAGAGATTGAGACAGAGAGGCTAACTAGTTTATAAAGATTACAAAACTCCAAGACTGGAGAGAGGGATATGAATCCAAGAAACAAGGCTCCAGTCTATGAGGCTTAAACACTAAACTTCAGTCTTGTTCACCAGAGTTAACTAAGGAACAGAATACAGTGTGCTTGCCGTTCCTGGACTAGTGAAATCTTTATCAGCAGGATAATATTTTGCAAATTTGTCTTTAATGAAAAGAGCTTAAGGTTTAACGGGTAAAGCATAATGCTAACTTTGATCTATTAACTGAAACATTGTTCTTTGAAGAATAAAGGGATAACTCAAATTCTATTAGGAGTGAGTGACTTTGAAGAACTTCTTGTAATCAAATATTTTTCTCATCATTATGTGTCAGAAAATGACCCTTAGTTAAATATTGATTTTTAGAAGAATATATTTACACTAACCTAAACACTCCAAGTTTGAATTCTGTACCCTCCAATCCCACTTAGGGGCTCAAGAGCTTCATAATTGACCCAATAGTAGAAAGTGAATTCAAAGGACTAGACTTTTGTTGGTATTGAAATTACTACATACCAATAGTAAGAAACCTTTTTCAGGGGTGCCTGGGTGGCTCAGTGGGTTAAACCTTCTGCCTTTGGCTCAGGTTGTGATCCCAGGGTTCTGGGATCGAGCCCTGCACTGAGCCCCACATGGAGCCCTCTCTGCTCAGTGGGGAGCCTTCTTCCCCACCTCTCTCTCCCTGACTCTGCCTACTTGTGTTGTGATCTGCCAACTTGTGATCTCTCTGTCAAATAAAAGAAAAGAAAAGAAACTTTTTTCACCTGGTGCTTTTTGTTCAGGGACTTCTAGGAATGAGCAAATTGTTGGACAAAAGATGTAGTCCATCAAAAAAAATTTTTGCTGCTTTTCAATACTTCATTTTTGGAGGAACCCGGTCATTCAGTAGGTATTCTTTAAGCACCTGCTCTGCAGAGAGCAATATAATAGCCATTGGAAGGACATGAAGATGAATCTTGTCCCCTAGGAGCTCATTGTCAAGTATGGGAGACAAGATTAAAAACTGAAAAACAAGACACAAGAGTAGATGATGGTACAGAGTAATACTACTAGTGACCATCATTGTTCCAAGGGGGACATAGGTTGGAAAGAGAACTTTTAGTTCAACTCAAAAGGACACTGAAGGTAGTATAGGATTGGGACATACAGAGTTGAGGAGAAAGACTGAGCCCTTTTAACTGAATCCTGGGAGTGGTTTGAAAGCTCTAACAATAAGTGGTTATAAAGCAGGGACTTTGTGTCTTACGTGATCACATAGTCCCATGCCAGGCACGAACTGGAATGAGTGAGGGGGGAAGGGTGGCGGGAAGGGAGAGCCAGTCATTCCGATCTCTAGGGGAAAAGGACAGAAGTGCCAGCTGATCTCTGCTTGATCACTCTGGTGACCTCACTGGATTACAAACTCTCAAGTTCGGCACTTCATTTAGGATGGAACATGGTCACCTCTGATGAATGACAAGAGAGTGCATGCAAATGACTAACAAATTACCTTTCCATTGTGAACTGGCACTACATCCTCAACTAGGAGAATAGTGTCAAATACATGTGTGTAAAATTAAACAATAAGATTGTTGAAATGACAAAACTATTATCTTGAAAACACTGAAATAAATTATAATATTATAATAATAATTTGAATAGTATTCAAATGATGAGGTGTTGAAAAGTGATGGGATCAATCATGGGAACAGAACATACTTAGATTAATTAAATATAGTCATGTTCTTTCAAAATGCCTGCCTTTTGCTCTTCTTAGAAGATCGTGACATGTTGTGTTCACAGATCTGTCCTGGGGAACCAATATCCAAACCTAATATGGCCACCCAAACAACCAAGAACTGCCTTCCCCTCCCCCCACGAGTCAAAAAGGCAAACCCCTTGATGGAAAGCACTGTAGCGAATTAAAAACTAATCTTCTTTCTTTAACTAAGGCATTGCTTTTTGAAAGATTTTTATTGAAAATGGTGAGTACTTTTTCTGAAATTGGATATCAGTCCTCACTAATTTGTTTTAACCTACAGAAAACAGTAATTTCTTTATTTTCTCACTTTTGTTGCTTGTCTTTGCCAAATGCTTTCTCTTGGCCATGTATGGCAAATGTGTCCCCAATCCTCTGTGCAGACATTTTTCAGCTCTCTGAAAGCTGGGACGAGATCAGTCTTTGACTTTCCCTCTCCCTTGGCAAATAGAACCAGAAAAGCATCTTTACACATGTCATTCTGGTCGCAGTATTTCCAGTGTTAGCATAGAAGCAAAAGGGGTAAGAGGTTAGCTAATGAAAATATGGATTTTTTTTTGATGATTTACCACAAATTAGAATACCTTTACAGACCAAGTGCTGCCCTGGAGGCAATCAGGCACTTATTTGTTGACCTGTGCATTAACCGGCACATTTTTCTGGGCGAGAAATTGTCTCTTTGCCAGCATGGACACTTCCAGGTAAAAATGCATGGCAATTTAACTGGTGTGATTTGAGAAACTATGAGATGTTTCCTACACCTAAGATTATTTTCCTTGCCCACCTCTTATACTGCCTGAGGCAGCATCGTTATAGACTTGTTCTATGAATTAACGAGCGTATGAACCAATCCCCACAAGAGTTATGGCACATTGTAAGAGTGTCCGTACTCTTTGGCTTCATTTTAGCTTATCAGTTCTTAGTTACTCCCTGGTAACTTTCCAAGGTACAGGCACTTTGGAAATTCGAGTTTTTATGAATGGGTACCTGAGACACTGTCCATTACTGCAAATGTGGGTGAGGTACCATAGAGGATACAACTGTACTGGACTAGGAAAAGAGAAAGAGAGCCTATAGCCATTGTTAGCTCTCTAGACAAACTAGTTTTTTAGTTACTGCAGTAACAAAGTATTCACAAACCGGGTGGCTTAGAACAAAAAGGTATTATTAGTCTCACAGTTTCAGAAGACAGAGTTCACAATCAAGGTGTTGACAAGACCATGAAGTCTTCAAACGGTGCTGGGGGTGCATCTGTTCCAGGCCCTCTTCTAGCTTCTGGTGTATCCTCAGGTGTTCCTTGGATTATAGGTGCCTGTCTTCTCCCTGTGTCTCTCCATATTCTCTTCCCTTTGTATCGCTATGTCCAAATTTCCAATTTTCATAAGGATGCCAATCGTATTGGATTCGGGCCTACCTTAATGACTTCCTCTTACTTGATTACTTCTATAAAGTTCCCATTGTCACAAATTAGGTCACATTCATATGAATCTGGGGAAGGACACAATTCACTCTATAGCAGAGGTGTGTACAGGCGCTGGATGGGGGTCTGAGGAAGAAAGTATATGAGGAACTTGAAAACAGAACTCACCTGATTCACAGTATGCCCTGAGCTGGCCCTGCCTATTTAGTGACTTTGTGCAATAAGAAGTCTTGGCTAGTTCGGGTGTGACTCCTGGAATCCAAAAAAGTTGGCTGATAGGGAGACTCAGCTGAATTTTATAACTAAGAGAGTCAGGTAATAGTAATGTTCAAAGCAAGTGGGAAGTCAAGAATCTAGGCAGGACAAGGGTAAGACAAGGGTAGAGAAACAGGCTCTTAGAAGCCATGACTAGGTAAGAGATGAGATACCCAAAGAAACATTTTTTCCCTCAACTTTTATTATGAAAATGTTCAGGTATACTGAGAACTTGAAAGAATTATATAAGGAACACCCATATACCCAACACCTAGAGTCTGTGATTAACATTTTTGTGTATTTATTTTATCACGTATCTTTTTAATCATGTCTTTTTATTTTCTGTATTCCCGATGTTTGGGCATCTAGGATCTTGCCTCGCTGACCCTGGAGAGACCGCCACTCTCAGTGCTGCCCAGCTCCTGGAGACAGTAAGGGATTTGCCTGCACGTGTGTCTTTCTTTTGCTAACTAATCAATCCAGAGCCCACATCCCCACTGTCCCTCTAAGGGGCTTTCATACTCAGGGCCACTATTTGTTGTACTCAGCCCGAAGCCAGGTATCAGGCAATCTGAGAGAGCTCTATACCTCAGAACATGCTGAAATTACTCAAACTAGCCAGTCCTAAACCTGTTTAGCCTGCCTTACCTTTCCTTCCCTTGGAAGCCACAATAAAATCTCTTGCCCACATTTTCTGCAGGCTTTCTTTGCCTTCTGACCAGCCCAGGTATTTTTCAATGTTCCTTCTGTGTGCGGCATGGGTGTCTCTCCCTCTTGGGAACTGTGAGGAACAAGCAATCTTTTTAGTGGCAGCCATTTCTTGACCTATTGACCTCACCATTCCTGAATAACAGTAATAGAAATCCTAAATTTTAAAATACCATCTATTAACATTTGTTGCATTTTGTTTGTTTTAATCATCTTTATTGAAATATAATTTGCCTTCAATAAAATTCACCCATTTTAAGCATACAGTTGAGTTTTATAAAAAACAAACAAACAAGAAAACCTGTTAAAAACTACCACCACTTTCACAATACAGAACATTTAAGTTACCTAAAAAAATTTCGTCATGTCCCTTTATAGCCAATCCCATTCTCTCCATCTACCCCTGGAAACCACTGATCAATTTTCCTTCACTATAGTTTTGCCTTTTCTAGAAGTTCATATACATTGTATGTGAAGTTCACATACATTGTATGTGATCTTTTCTGCCTGGCTTTTTACAATGAACATAATTACACTTTTGAGTTTAACTGATTTTGTTGCTTATATCAATAGTTTATTCTTCTTTATTGCTGTGTAGTACACCATTGTATGGTTATGCCACAATTTATTTATCCATTCACCAGTTAATGAGGATTTGGATTGCTTCTAGTTTGGGGCTTTTCTGAATAAAGCTACTATGAGCATTAAAGTACAAATCTTTGTATGGAACATATTTTTTTTCTTTTATCTTGAGTAGATACCTAAGAGTAAGATTTCTAGTTCATATATTAAGAGCATATTTAATCTTACATGAAATTACCAAGCTGTTTTCCAAAGTAGTTGTACCATTTTGCATTTCCACAGCAATGTATGAGAGTTCCAAAGACTGCATCGTTGACAAGACATGGTACTATTTGTCTTTTAAGTTAGGCATTCTGATGGCATTTGTAGTAGTGCCTCCTTGTGGTTTTAATTTGCATTTCCCTAATGACTGATGAAGTTGAGCACCTTTTTAATGTACTTCTTTTACATTTGAATATCTTCTTTTGTGAAATCTGGTACTTTTTGTTCATTTCTTTTAAAATTTTTTAAAAATTCAATTTAGTTAACATATACTGTGTTATTAGTTTCAGGGATAGAATTCAGTGGTTCACCAGTTGCATGTAACACTCAGTGCTCATTACATCAACTGCCTTCCTTAATGCCTATTACCCAATTACCCTATCCCCCTACACACCTCCCCTCCAGCAACTCTCAATTTGTTTCCTAGAATTAAGCATCTCTTATGATTTGCCTCCCTTTCTGTTTTCATCTTATTTTATTTTTCCTTCCTTTCCCCTATGTTCTTGTTTTGTTTATGTTCTCGTTTCTTGTTTCTATGTTTTGTTTCTTAAATTCCACATATGAGTGAAATCATACGGCATTTGTCTCTCTCTGACTTATTTTAATTAGCACAAAACCATCTAATTCCATCCACATCATTGCAAATGGAACGATTTCATTCTTTTTGTTGGCTGAGTAATATTCCTCTGTATATGTATACCACATCTTCTTTATCCATTCATCTGCCAATGGACATCTGGATTCTTGTCCATCATAACCGGGTTGTTTGCCTTTATTAAGCTATGAGTTTTTTAAATACCCTGGATAGAAGTCCTTTATCAGATATGTATTTTGCAAATCTTTTTTTCCCAGTAAAGAAGCAATTCTTAAGTAGGAAATACCTGAGTTCAGGGGAAACAAGGGGCCCCAAATCCAGGCAACTAAGTAACTTAGAGCAACATGTCAGCAGGGAGAATGCAGAGTTATGAGCCTCATTCTGGGCAAAAAGTTCTGGCCCAGCCATGGTTCTTTTATATACTTCTGGTTAGGGAAGAACCACTTGCAGTGCATGAATAGCCCCCTATGCATAATGCTGGGGGTGATTCTGTCTGGCCCACCAGCAGGAAGTACAGTATGCTTTCATATCATTTGTGGCAGAGCATTTGGGGAGCAAGGAGGAAGAGGAAGTAAGTTGAGAGAAAGAGGGAAGGTTAGGAAGAAATTAATACAAACTTGAGCCACGTGGGAATAGTGGCTTCAGTATTCATGGAGAAGGTGAGCTTTCCAAGAGTGAGTCATAATAAGAGAGTAGCAAATTCAGACTCATACTGGGCAAACAGTGATAGTCCAAGGAAATGCTAAATCTGAGGATAATAGGATGGTAAGATGGAGATACATATTCTGAAGTCTAGAGAAGAGAAGGTAGCAAATCCATGGGAACTTGATATCAAGGAAGAATGGGGCCTGAGGGGTCATGACTATGTGACTCGCACTCATATAGTACTTGTAAGTTTGATTCTTCTTCCAGAAATGTTTTAACAGAAAATGCAGTGAGTTTTGTAGACGGAGCTTTAGTCAGTTTCTTATCCTACGGTGTCTTAGTACTGACTTTGTACATATGGAAGTCGGCCAGATCCTGTGGGTGGATCATTAAATTAGAATTCTTTTCTTAGAACACCAGTACCTTAATGTGTGACCTTGACCTAAGGCTAGCCATCAACTTAACAAGATGAATGACCACAGGAGAAAGGCCTTTCTGCCTCTAAAGGACTGTTCTTTAAAAAAACAGAAACAAAAACCAATACAAAAAAGAAAAAAAAGAATGCAATCCTCTTTGGTTTCTACTTGTTTAAAGCGTATGTTATGAGGATTCTAAAGATACTATCTGTGGAGAACTTTGAGCTCCTGCAATAAAAATGTATAAATATAACCAAAGGAATTCTGGTAGACAAATATTGCAAGATTGTATATCAGTCTCTCTATCTATATTCAGATGTTTTTTTAACTTGGCTTGTGTCCAGAAGTATGCATGGAATAGATAGAAAATGCTCACTACTAGATATTTAGTTCAATCTTGTCCTTTAAAACAAGGTCAGAGAGTAGAATCTCCTCAGAGCTCAGGAACCTGTACTGTAAGCCTCCCTCACAATGAGAGGTAAAACTAAGTACAGGTGAACCCTGTGTGACACATATTTTAATGAGAACTTTATACATAATTTGAGTTATTTATATCATGCTTCTTTAAATGAAATGATTGTTGATCAAACTTATTTCAAGTGTTATTCTCATGTTCAAGCTCTGTAGGTTTTATGTAATTATAAAGGGCTTAACATTTTTATGAAACATTGTAAGATATGATTTTGGTTCTAACAGTTTATCTTGACACTAGTATATAATTCAAAGAATGAGATCAAGACACTAATATGAGGGTGCTCGTGGGGCACCTGGGTGGCTCAGTCAGTCAAGCATCTGATTCTTGATTTTGATCCAAGTCATGATCTCTGAGTTGTGGGATTGAGCTGTGTCAGGCTCCGTGCTAAACAGGGAGGCTCCCCAAGATTCGTTTTCTCCTCTTCCTCGTCCCCTGTCCCCTCCCCGCTCCCCCTCTAAAAATAAAATAAAATGAGGATGCTCATGAACTTTGAAGGATAAAAGATCATTTGGATTTAGTGTCTATGTGTGTATTTTTCTCTGTGTTTTATGAGGTGGTTACATAAAAGGGACTTCTAAAATAGAAAAGGATGACAAAAAATGGGCTGAACATTTCAAACAGAGTTCAGTGTGAAATCAGTAGTATATTCAGTGGAGGTGACAGGGAACAAAGATGTAGAGGAGAAAGGAGAAAAAGAAAATCAGCAAGCAGTAAAAATAATGATTGGGGTCAGGCAGTAACAGTAAAATCAAGAAACTTGTATATGATGGAAAAAGCCATGGGTAGCTATAAAAGAGGCATTTGAAATAGGAAATGATGTGCGAGGAGAAGATAATTTTAGTACAGTTAAAGGAGGTAGCAGCTATGGGAGAGAGGATTAATTTTAAATGTGTCCTAAAAGTAAGAGAAATATTTTTTAAAGGGTGGGGAAAGAATGATGGGAAAAGCCTAGCTGAATGTTATATGGCTATTCCAGGCAAAATTCTACATAGAGTATTATGTTCATTTTTGGTCACTATACTTTCACTGGAGCATTGAACCAGAGGTCATTCAAGACACGAGGGTGGTGAGAAAGGGCAGCTCTCCCCCGATGTCTGTAGGTCTGCCACAAGGAAGAAAGATCACATTTGGCTCTATATTGTTCAAAAAAAAAAGAGAAATAGACACAAGGCAAGTTAAAGGGATGCAGATTTTGCTTAACATAATGTTCTAACAGGGGCACCTGTGTGGCTCAGTTGGTTAAACCTCTGCCTTTGGCTCAGGTCATGACCCCAGGGTCCTGGGATCGAGCCCTGCGTTGGGCTCCCTGCTCAGCAGGGAGTCTGCCTCTCCCTCGGTCCCTCTCCCTGCTCATTCTCACTTACTCATTCTCTCTCAAGTAAGTAAATGAAATCTTTTATATATATATATTTAATTTGTTTAATTATATATAATATATAACTATACGTATATTTATATGATGTTCTATTATTATCAAATATGTCTGTAGTGTTCTGACAATTAGACATGCGCTGTAACTCACTGGGCTACTGTAAGTACAGTAATGCTTTCCACCTTTGCAAATATTTAAGTCGAACATATTCAATAACCTGAATAACCTGACTAGCTAACCGAATGGCTTCTTTTACCTTATTAAGGTCCTTTCTGCCTGGAGGAACCTGCGGTTTGCCGGGAGGGAACACAGGGCCTCCCAGCTCCGAGGCCGCCTCAGGCCTTCTCCGGAGGCGCAGCTCCCCGACGCCGCGGCGGCAGGAGGCAGAGCAGCAGACGCGCTGGCGGGGGCGTCCTCCGTGCACACTCTGTGGACCGGCCGGTGTGTTCAGGGTCGGCTCATGCGTTTTACTTCCCCTTTTATTAATTCCGGGCCCCCCGGAAACGTTTTTGAAGGCCTTTTCCGTCCTCGGTGATTATAATGTGAAATCAGGGTCGGAGCAGAAACAAGCGAGCGTTCACACTGGGTCACTGGAGGCGAGTTTGACGAAGACGTTCGCAGAGGTGTGGACGGTGTTTACAGACACCACAAGGGCCGCACCGTCCCCCAGACTCGTGGCGGCGGAGACAGGACTCCCCGGGCGCGAAGATGGCGGCTACGGGGCTGCCCCGGCCCTGCAGAGGGCGGTCGTGCGAGAGGCCGGCCCGGAAGCGGCGCCGGGAGCCGCGCGCGGGGAGCCGGGCCCGAAGGAGCCGCGCCTCACGTTGCGTCCGCGGGGCTGTCGCCGCCACACCTGACCCCGAGCGGGGCGTGACGGGAGCCGCGGGCGTCGCCTCGGGTCCGCCCTCCGGGGCGCGGGGCCGCACGGGGCGGAGAGAGCGAGTCCGGAGAGGCTCACGGACGGCGCCGCAAACGCAATCCCTCTGAGGTGCGGCCGGCGCGAAGCAGTGTGTGTCCTGCGGGGGACGCGGCCACGGAGCGGCGAGAGTCCGAGCCTCGGGCCCTGCCGGCCGCCCTGAGGCGGGACTGCCCGGGGCCGCAGCTCGCCGCGCGGTTCCCCTGACGGCCACGCTTCGTGCTCTCCAGCCCGAGGAAGACCCAGAGCAGCTTCGCGAAGACGACGACAGGCGAGCGCTTCGCCGCGGTCAGGCTTCGCCGCCGTCAGGCGGCCGAGTTTCCTGACCTGGAAGCGAGGAGACACGTCTGCACAGAAAGGCGGTTTCGCTCCGAAGACAATGAAGCTTCAGCCTCGGGCCCTGCCCGCTGGCCTGTGTGCGCGCCGGGGCCGCGGGGTCGCCGCGGGGTCGCCGCGGGGTCGCCGCGCGGAGGGCGTCCGACTGCTCTTCTGTGGGCGCGTTTCCAGCACGTTCCTAGGCGAGTGTCCCGAGACAGACCGGCCTTCCGAAGCTCCAGGGTAATTCGTCGTGAATCCTCCTCGCATCCGTAATAAATGTTCATTTTGGAGACCGAGCATTGTCTTTCGTATTTTATCTTCCTTTTCTGAGGAAGGATGGACCGAGTAGTACAAGCTCTAGCCCTCGCACATCCTGGGCCCCGCCTGCCCACGTGGAATCTTCGTTACGCTCCCCCCAGGTCGGAGGTCGGTGTCTCACGTGGGCCTGGGAAGGGCCTCGGGGCGGACAGTCAGGGGGTTGTGCAGGGCAGCGGTGGGAGGTTTGGCGGGAGAGAGGAGCACCGGTGCGGCCTGTGTCTGTGAGCGAGAACGGCACAGGGCCCGGGGCACCACAGTTTAGCCTTTCCCGCTGCTCCATCCCCTTCCCAGGTCCTTGCACACACACTTCATACACGACGTCCCACCTCTGAACTACGTCCCGGGCCTTGACTCTCTCGAACGCACGTCGTGCCCCTGCCCCCTGCACCCCACTCACCCCTAGAAGCCTCCTGTCCGCTGGAATATCGAGACTTCGTGGAAAAGTCCGAAGACGGTTTCCGACGTGATCATTGCAGTTTCTGACTCGATGCCTCATCAATGCGCCGTTTTCCCTTTGTTGTGACTAGCATCGCTTCAGAAGCTTGGCCACGGGACTCCGGCTTCTAGGGGGTCATTTGCTCTGAGGATCGTGTGGTACCACTTTCTGCCTCTATTGAAGTTCCTCAGCCTTTTTTCTCCCGGGAATAATCTAGGCTAGAAATCACCGCCCTCCTGTGAGATTAGGCTCTGCCCACACTGAGATCACACGTGTGTCTCTTCATCCGTTCTCCCCGGTTTTCACGTTACCAGCCCTTTTTGCTGTTTCTTTCAGTTTTCTCCTCCCTCTGATCCTTTTCTCTGTTCAGTTCATACAATAGGGTCTTCTTTTATCCAGAAGAATAGTTATCTTTAATACAGGAAGTTAACCTCCATCCAGCTGATAGAAATGGAAAGGAAAAGTGAGGCAGACACATCGGTTCCTCTGATACTTTTGCCCAGGAGAGACACATAAATCATTCCAGCTCGACTTCCAACTGCAAGAATTTATTCAAAACTTGGTCTCTTGGTCGGGTTCTCCCCTCCAGATCTAACCTTCCTAACCACTGCTCAGAGTGACCTTAGACATGGGGATCTCAAACCGCTCATGAGACAGCACTCTATTCCTTAAGATTCTGTAGCGTCCTTCCACAATCCCACAACGCACATTTGAACTGTTTTCCCAAAGTCCCATCACTTCCTTATTTAACATTCACTTGCTCAAATCTCCTTTTGTCTAATTCTATCCCTATTTTTTAAAGAACTGCACAATGCACCAATGCACCTATCACCACTCCTTTGTGCCACTTACTATGTGCCGGACTCTAAGCTATTCAACCCAAGTAAATGGCCCAGAGTTAGAGACTTGGTGTAAGACTTGGTTAGAGACTTCATACACTAGTGTATGAACAAAGTTTCTCTGTTCTTAGAGTTTATATTGTCAACCACTGTCCAGGTGTTTCTCAGAATTTGGGCCAGCGACCATCCACATCAGAGTCACCTAGGGTGCCCTTTAAAGTGCAAATGCCTGGTTCCTACCACCTATCTCTGTAAATGATGAAAATGAATCAGTTACATGAAGATTTAAAGAAAGAATCTTTTAGATAAAGAGAACAGCAAATGCGGGGTTGGCAATAAGTAAGGATCAGAATAAAAGCCTTGGGAGCCAGAGCACAATGAGACCACAGAGGTAGAAGGGGTCAGATCATGGGGGTCTGGAAGCTCTGGGTATAGTTAGACAGGAAGCACTAGGACAGTTGTAATCAGATGAATATACTCTTCCTTATATTTTAACAGATGGCAGCTGCCCGCATCAGAGTTGTAGAGCACTGGAGTTGTTTTAGGGGAGCAGCTGCCCAGCCAGGGTTGCCTTGCATCCAGAGAAGCCATGGATGAATTCTTGCCATTGGAATGTGAGCAGGAGTGATTTATGAGCAAACGTATCAGAAGAACAGATGTGTCTGCCTCACTTTTTCTTTCGATGTCTATCAGTTTGATGGATGTTAATTTCATGTGTTGACAATAACTAGGTTTTGCTCTGCGCTAGCCTAACCCTGACTAAAGGATCCCCTAAATGGGACTATGAGGCGAGTGAGAAGTAAAGTCCACATTACACAAATATGAGGGTTTCTTTATTGTAGTAGTGACTGTTACCTTAAATGATACAAGTCACATGACTTACCCTTTGCTGAGACCATGTGGGCTACTGTGTGGACAGTAGTGTGGGAGGTGGTAGGGAGTGGCAGCAAGAGTGCTAATAGTGGCAGTGTGGTTGTTCTAATGGACTGATGGTGGCTTGGATTTGGTTGGTGCACTGGAATGGTATGAAGTGAACGTATTAGATATACTTGGAAAAAATTTTTTTATGAAACTCACAAGATGTGTGAATGTTCTGGATGTCGGGTGTGACAGGAGAGAGAAACCAAGTAGTGCAAGATGTTTGTCTTGAACTCACTGTAAAAACAGTGATGCGGTTTCTGAGCTGGAGACCAGAACTCTCAAAATCCTCCCTTAATTGCCATCCTTCCAGTTAGCATTAATGATCAGAAAAAAAAAAAAAAACTTGGCTTAAACTATGGAAAGAACCTAGGTGTCCATCAGCAGATGAATGGATAAAGAAGATGTGGTATATATACACAATGGAATACTATGCAGCCATCAAAAGAAATGAAATCTTGCCATTTGTGATGATGTGGATGGAACTAGAGGGTATCATGCTTAGCTAAATAAGTCAAGTGGAGAAAGACAACTATCATTTGATCTCCCTGATACGAGGAAGTGGTGATGCAACATGGGGGGTTAGGTGGGTAGGAGAAGAATAAATGAAACAAGATGGGATTGGGAGGGAGACAAACCATAAGTGACTCTTAATCTCACAAAACAAACTGAGGATTGCTGGGGGGAGGGGGTTTGGGAGAAGGGGGTGGGGTTATGGACATTGGGGAGGGTATGTGCTTTGGTGAGTGCTATGAAGTGTGTAAACCTGGCGATTCACAGACCTGTACCCCTGGGGATAAAAATATATGTTTATAAAAACAAACAAACAAACAAACAAACTTGGCTTACCCTCTGTCAGCCAAAACATCTGATAAAATGAAACTCATCAACAAGAAAAATGGCCATTTTAACCTCACATGGGTTTAAATTGCTTTACTCATTCTTACCAAGTTGGAGGATGGGTGGAGAAGGATTGTATATTTTGTACTTGCAATTGGGAAGTAAAGGTGATGATGTTAGTCACAAGTTTCTGTAGCTCTGGACTGATCTAGATTTGGAGTATGGCTACAACACACTTTATAACTATATAGTTCTTGGAGATTGTTTATTGCTTCCTTTCCTCTCTGTGTCCTCTGAACGTGGGTCCACTCAGAGTCACGGTGTCTCCAGGGAAGGGCTCTGTAAGTGCTGGAGGGGTTGGATAGGAAGGTGCTCTGTAGGCTAATGATGACTGTCCCCTTGGCTCTCAAGAGAGGTGGTCATTTCCTTACAAATTGGTCACAGGAGGAGCCTATCTGGGGCGAGTAAAAGAGAACCCCTAGGAAGTGTCGGTAGCTGGATCTGAACTCGAGAGAGAGTCTTTGTGCAGATACATGACGGTCTCGAGTCAGTACTGTAGTTTTTTCCTTCTCTTTCAGCCGAACTGCCACTATTAGCACTTGAGATCCCTGTGACTCTCACTGCCATCCATAAGCCTGCCTCAGTGGAATTAAGCCAAGTCCCCACCTGTGAGACCTTCCGTCTTAGGAGAGAAGGGGACTGAGCGTGAAAGGAGAAGGGGCAGAGGGGGGAGGTCATCACATACCCCCCGAGAGCCGTTCCTGCTGATTCCTGGGTTCCTGCTCCCCACCGAGCCTTCACACACACGCCATGGCTCCCCGTCTGTTTTCAGTCCCGTCCGTGGGAATTCAGTGCGTGTGGCTTCTGCAACCAACTGAGTGAGAGAAGTGAGCCGTAATGATGACTCTGTACTTACTTTCATTCATTCATGGCTTTTTAAGTCAAAGATGAAAAAGAAATAGCCCTTGTCTCAAGGAGCTCTATTTGAGAAAATAATAACACCAGTTAATGTGGTAACAGATGTATAAGCACAAAGTGCTCTAGATGCAATCAGAGGGGCGCTTAGTCCCACAGGCCCCTCCGCATGTTTACGTCTGTTTCATCTGGGAAGACTGTGTAGCCTGGGACAAAAGGCAAATTTGGCGGAGGACACGATACC
>NW_028133826.1:0-41632 GCF_964662115.1 Mustela nivalis | reverse complement strand
GCTTCAAACTCTGCCTCAATTATATCAAGAATGCATCAGCCCCGTTGAGAGAAAATGGTCGGAGGCAGAAGAGCAGTGTGCAGACATTAAGTGGAATCTTTCCTGCACACGTAGAAACATCAAGGCCATGTCTCAGACTCGAGACTTCTACAAGGACATCGCTGAAGACACCAGAAGACAATTGGAGGAAAATGCCATACACTATCAAAAGGGGATCCTCTTCCATGCAAAGAGAGCTCAGGAAAGCTGGATGGCAGCTGTGCTGACCGAGAGAAGCCTCAAGGAGCTAAAGAAAGAAAGTGATTACAACAGGCAAATGTTGGCCAAAGCAGAGTCCAACTTCCAGCTTTTCCCAAGTGGCCCTTTTACTCCTGCTCCTCCACCAGCTGCCCACAGAGACCCAGAAGTGTCAGAGAACCCCTGGATCATCAGCACCCCCAGGAAGGAGAAGAGCCAGGACTTGAGGGCCCAGGCAGCTGGGCCACACCACCAGAGCCCCCTGAGGATTTGACTGAGCTCACCGCGGGCCGGTCCTGAATTCCCACAACCACAGCATAACATCTGCATGTGTTTTCTGTCTTTAAAGTTATTTTGACTTATCTCTTTTTAGTTTAGGTATTATTTAGATAGATAGTTAGATAGTTATTTAATTGATAGTACAATTGCTTTTATTCAAGTAGATTTAGCATTATAGTTTTCAGATAGTATTTTTCCATTAAAGTTTCATTTCCTATAATTCTTACAGTTGCATTATTTTCACCAGACCCTCTAGAACTAGAAAATATTAAGTTAAAGATTTCAGTTAAAGATCTCCAGTTACTTTAACAATTATCAAAATTTGGCATGCATACAAACATTTAAAATAATCAACATTTTTTTAAGAACGTTTTTCTATGGCATGAACATATTTGTGTGCTGTTTTCATACACATAAGCTTGTATGAGACATCTGCACAAGTCAATTAATATGTATCTGAACAAATTTTGACTTGAAAAACTGGGGAAAAGAAAACCCTAAAACAACAATTTCCTATTCCAACTTCATAAAATTTTGATTATCTTAGCAGAGTTTAGTTACAATTTTTTCTCCCTTTGTTAACATTTAAAACTTTTTTCCTTTTCTTTTAGTTATTGTTTGCTAAATGTTTTGACATTTCTCAATTTATGTAGCAAAAATAAAAGTTTTTCAGAGATGGCAAGCAAACAGACCTCCCCCATGCAGTTCACAAGGCACTTTCAGTCAGTTTGGCGGTAACAGAGAGTAATAGAACAGTAAAGAAAGCTGCCAATTTTTAAAACAATTTTAAAGAGAGAAAGAAATGATGTTCACACAATTCGTATAATATGCAAAATATACCTAGCTCGTATATACACAAAAGGAGAATTGCCCAATGTATCAGATAGATGCTTGCCCTCTTGTTTCTTGGAGCTGTGGAAGCAGAAAGCAAGGCAAAAAGCAGAGGGAGACTCCCAGATGCTAACAACAGGGGGAGCTGTTCCCACTCTTGGGCCTGCCTGGAGGGAGGAGGGGGAACGTGGTGCCATCAGGGCCCTAGGGAAGGCAGATTTAGTTCCAGGCCACCGCAATAATGCAAATGTCACCATAAAGCACATAATTCATTAATTAATATTTTTTATGGAAATCAAATAAAAAAGCCTTGTTTAAAAAATATTTTTTGTTATTATTTCATTTATTTATTTGAGGGAGAGAGTGAGAGTGAGAGAGAGCATGAGAGGGGAGAAGAACAGAGGGAGAGGCGGACTGCTCGTGGATCAGGGAGCCCCATGTGGGACTCGATCCCAGGACTCTGGGGTCATGACCCGAGCTGAAGGCCGTTGCTTTGCCAACGGAGTCCCCCAGGCACCCAAATTAAAAAATATTTTCTTGCTGAAAACTGCTAACCGTCATCTGTGCATTTAGCAAGCTGTAATCTTAGCTGGGAGGAGGGTCTCGTTTCACTATTGATGCACATTGATCAGGGTGGTGGTTGATAGAAAACTGTCACAATTTCTTCAAAGACGACGACTACCAAGGTTGCCGCATCAGCCTACCCTTCCTGTCACGAAGACTTCTGGTAGCGGGCAGGGCTGTGGAGGGACGTGAACAAATTGGAGCGCAGATGGTTGGGAATGTGAAACAGTGCAACTGCTGTGGAACATGGTGCGAAGTTTCCTCCAAAAATTAAAAAATACTCTATGATCCAGTAATCCCACTTCTGTATTGCGGAAAACTGAAATCAGGATCTGAACGGGGTTTCTGCATTTCTAGGTTTATAGGGCACTATTCCCAGGAGCCCATGGATGGATGGATGGGCTGAGAGAATGTGGTGTGAATGAGTAAAGAAAATGTAATATTATTCTTTAAAAAGAAGGAAATTCTGTCACACGTTACATATGAATGAAACTTAAGGATATTGCGTTACACAAAATAAGCCAGTCTCACATACACACACAGACACCAGATTTTCTGAGTCCCCTTATATGAGATCTCTAAAATGGTTGAAAATAATATAAAATAGGGACAGCTGGGTGGCTCAGTAGGTTAAAGCCTCTGCCTTCAGCTCAGGTCATGATCCCAGAGTCCTGGGATCGAGCCCCACTCTGGGCTTTCTGCTCGGCGGGGAGCCTGCTTCCTCCTCTCTGCCTACTTGTGATCTCTGTCTGTCAAATAAATGAATAAAATCTTAAAATAATAATAAAAATAAAATAAAAAATAAAGCAGTCAAATTTCTACAAACAGAAATTGGAACCATGGCTCCCAGGGCTGAGGGGTGGAAGGAACGGGGTTGTTCTTCCCTGTGCATAGAGTTTCAGATTTGCAAGATTAAAATTTCTAGCAACCCTTGCACAATTATGTGAATTTAGTTAATAATACAAAACAGCAAACTCAAACTCGCATGAGAACAAATGTGTCCTTTCTATCCCCCCAGAATCAAATCAGAAGTTAGGGAGTTAGCCAATGAGGAGGAAGCTGGTGTCTTATTTTCCTATTATTCTATGATGTTTGGGTGCCCTGATTATATACCTCTGGAGAATATCCTAGATATAACCTCAAGATAGAGATTAATCCTAAGGCGCCTGGGTGGCTCAGTGCCTGAGGAATCCAGTTCTTGCTTTGGGTTCAGGTGATGATCTCAGGGTCTGGTATTGAGCCCTGCATCTGAGCTTGTCCCTCGCACTCCTCCTCCCCCACGTACGCGCTCTCTTTCTCTCTCAAATAAATAAATAAATAAATAAATAAATAAATAAATAAAATCTTTTTAAAAAGAGATGATTCTACCTAGAGAACATTTCTCAGGTAGTTCTTCCTATCTCAAATGAAGCTGGTGATTAAACCCAGTCATATCACTCCCCTCTTTTTTTTTTTTTTAACAGAGAAAGCAGCAAGCGGGAGGAACAAAGGAACAACAGGCAGAGAAAGAGGAAGAAACAGCCTTCCTAGTGAGCAAGGAGTCCTATGTGGGGCTCCATCCTAGGACCCTGGAATCATGACTTGAGGCTAAGACAGACACTTAACTGATTGAACCACCTAGGAGCCCCGTCCTCCTGGAATCTCAAAACACTTCCCCATTTTGTAATCCAAACAGGTTTACCAGCAAAACAGGTTGTACCAGGCCATGCTGGGGGTCCTGAAGACTGTTAACGTTCAGTCATTACAAAATGAAATTAATATTTGAGCAAATATGCACCATTTATTGTGTTTATAGACTTATTTTTGGTTATTGCCTGTTTAATTTTCCCCTTAATCAGAATTGATTTTAAAAGCTGTTTGCATATACAAACCTCTTTTCTTTCACACTGCATTATACTCAGGGCAGAGGTATCCAGTGAAATTTGGTAAGTTCAAACATAAAGTAGAAATTTTCTTCATAATTAGGTTGAGGTTTTTTTTTTTTATCAACGCTTGAGGAGATGCTTAGAATTTTAGGCCCTTAAGACTTGATACAGGGAATGTTAATACCCTGTCAGGAGCACTTTGTTTCATTTTGCTTTCTAATTTGTTGGCATTCATGATTAAGCACATAATTAACAAGCTAGTATAACAGGAGAAGGCATTAGGGAGTGGTTTTTCTTGGGTCATTCAGGTCTTCAGTTATCATCAGCAATTGTATTAAGTGTTATCTATTTGCTTTGTAAAATGTAGTTGAGATATTTGAAAAGAGGAGTTTGAATCAGTCATTTCATTTAACCCTTCTTGTTAATATGGAAAATTGGAAGTTGTAGTAACTTGTTTCACTATATAAACTGTGATATTTGACATTCAACTATTATTGGAATGATAGTGTCTACACTGTTTTTATTTGTTTCAGATTACTTCTTTACAAGATGTATCCATGTGATTTTGTGATATTGTCTTGTGTAATTTCTGCTCTGGTAATTATCCTATAGAAACTTAAAACTTATTTTAAGAATAAGTTTGAGAAGTTGTCAGTGTTTATCATTTTTGTTCACAGCAAGCACTCACCTGTTGTCATGGTATCTCATGACATGAGTGGCTCGGTCACTCAGTGGTTTGCCATCTGCCTTTGGTTCAGGGCTCAGGTCATGTTCTCAGAGTCCTGGGATTGAGCTCCAGCAGAGTTGGGCTCCCTGCTCAGCAAGGAGTCTGCTTCGTCCTCTCCTTCTTCCTCTCCCCCTGCTCGTACTCGCTCTCTCTCTCACAAATAAATATATAAAACCTTAAAAAAAAAAAAGTGAGCTGAACTGTGGTTGTGCATAACTGTTAAAAGCATGCCCGGGTTAGACAACTTGACTGACTTTGCTATGTGACCTTGGTAGGTACCTTCTTAGTCTGTCAGTTTCCTTTTGAGGATAATAATGAGATTATTGTTGGCTTGCCTTTGTTGCTGTTCCTAACTGCATCTAAAGCAGTTAGGATATTGGTTAGCATATGATAAATACTGCTGTTGCAGTTGCTGTTATTGTCATCATCTCATTAAGTCTTTCTCAAATCTTAATCCCATATGATAGTACTTACTTCCTTGCTTTCTCTCTCTCTCTCTCACTCTCTTTTTTTTTTTTTATTAAGGACTTCATATAACTGCTGTATATTACATATTCCTCATTCATTCTGTGATGTAGGCTTCCCCAACTAGAATGCAAGCTCCATGAGATCAGTCGTAGAGATGTAGAGATTTTTCACTAGAACAAGAAAGGTGTCTGGAGTATATTGGATACTCAGTAAATATTTTCGGAATGGACTATATTGAATTCTATTCCAAATACTAACTAGATATTGGGGATATAAAAATGCATGAAGTTCTTTCTCTAAAAAAAAACATAAAGTATAGAATAGAAGAGGCTCATACTTAAACAAAACTCAGTATGATTTTACTCCCCCCCACCTCCCAGAAGTGATTGTGATGGTAAGAGTATTCCTGAGGTTGCTGTCACAGAAGGTGCCGTTAAACTGGGGAAGATTGTTTAAGAGATGGGGGCACACTGTTTTCTAGCAGAGGTGAAAATTTGAGCGGAATTACAGAGCTTGAAGTCCAGGTTAACAACAATGTAGGCTGATTAGAAATGGGGGGACTGGGTGACTCAGTTGGGTGTCTGACTGGATTTGGCTCAGGTCATGATCTCAGGGTTCTGCAGTTGGTTCCATGGTTGGTATGGAGCCTGCTTAGGAGTCTCTGTCTCCCTTTCCCTTTGCTAAACCCCTCTCCCCAACCTGCTTGCTTATATGAATGCAAGCCGCTCCCTCTCAAAAAAAAAAAAAAAAAAAAGGTAGAGTGTCTAGCTAGGAGGTTGGTGGGGATCACGGAATCAGATTTGGGAGTAATAGCAATTGGAGATGCAGGTTGTCTAGCCCTTGCCTGGACAGAAGCAATGAGATTTGGAGATTTAATATATGAAATTTAATGATAACTGGATGTAGCACTAACATTTAGTTCAGGTTTTATTTTGAAGGTAAGAGTATGTTTCATTATAGAACAATATAAAAGAATTTGATTTTTTAAAATATTTCCTTTTAGAAATTGAGAACTATGTACAAAACACAAATTTCCAATAACAATTCATTATTTATTTATTTATTTATTTATTTATTTATTTTTTAGGTTTATTAATTTATTTTTTATTTTCAGCATAACAGTATTCATTATTTTTCACCACACCCAGTGCTCCATGCAATTCGTGCCCTTTATAATACCCACCACTTAGTACCCCAACCTCCCACCCCCCACCCCTTCAAAACCCTCAGATTGTTTTTCAGAGTCCATAGTCTCTCATGGTTCACCTCCCCTTCCAATTTCCCCCAACTCCCTTCTCCTCTCTAACTCCCCATGTCCTCCATGCTATTTGTTATGCTCCACAAATAAGTGAAACCATATGATAATTGACTCTCTCTGCTTGACTTATTTCACTCAGCATAATAATCTCTTCCAGTCCCGTCCATGTTGCTACCAAAGTTGGGTATTGGTCCTTTCTTTTTTTTTTTTTTTTTTTTTTTTTTTTTATAAACATATATTTTTATCCCCAGGGGTACAGGTCTGTGAATCACCAGGTTTACACACTTCACAGCACTCACCAAAGCACATACCCTCCCCAATGTCCATAATCCCACCCCCTTCTCCCAAACCCCCTCCCCCCAGCTACCCTACCCTCAGTTTGTTTTGTGAGATTAAGAGTCACTTATGGTTTGTCTCCCTCCCAATCCCATCTTGTTTCATTTATTCTTCTCCTACCCACTTAAGCCTCCATGTTGCATCACCACTTCCTCATATCAGGGAGATCATAGGATAGTTGTCTTTCTCTGCTTGACTTATTTCGCTAAGCATGATACGCTCTAGTTCCATCCATGTTGTCGCAAATGGCAAGATTTCATTTCTTTTGATGGCTGCATAGTATTCCATTGTGTATATATACCACATCTTCTTGATCCATTCATCTGTGGATGGACATCTAGGTTCTTTCCATAGTTTGGCTATTGTGGACATTGCTGCTATAAACATTCGGGTGCATGTGCCCCTTTGGATCACTACATTTGTATCTTTAGGGTAAATACCCAATAGTGCAATTGCTGGGTCATAGGGCAGTTCTATTTTCAACATTCTGAGGAACCTCCATGCTGTTTTCCAGAGTGGCTGCACCAGCTTGCATTCCCACCAACAGTGTAGGAGGGTTCCCCTTTCTCCACATCCTCGCCAGCATCTGTCATTTCCTGACTTGTTGATTTTAGCCATTCTGACTGGTGTGAGGTGATATCTCATTGTGGTTTTGATTTGTATTTCCCTGATGCCGAGTGATATGGAGCACTTTTTCATGTGTCTGTTGGCCATCTGGATGTCTTCTTTGCAGAAATGTCTGTTCATGTCCTCTGCCCATTTCTTGATTGGATTATTTGTTCTTTGGGTGTTGAGTTTGCTAAGTTCTTTATAGATTCTGGACACTAGTCCTTTATCTGATATGTCGTTTGCAAATATCTTCTCCCATTCTGTCAGTTGTCTTTTGATTTTGTTAACTGTTTCCTTTGCTGTGCAAAAGCTTTTGATCTTGATGAAATCCCAGTAGTTCATTTTCTCCCTTGCTTCCCTTGCCTTTTGCGTTGTTCCTAGGAAGATGTTGCTGCGGCAGAGGTCGAAGAGGTTGCTGCCTGTGTTCTCCTCAAGGATTTTGATGGATTCCTTTCGCACATTGAGGTCCTTCATCCATTTTGAGTCTATTTTTGTGTGTGGTGTAAGGAAATGGTCCAATTTCATTTTTCTGCATGTGGCTGTCCAATTTTCCCAGCACCATTTATTGAAGAGGCTGTCTTTTTTCCATTGGACATTCTTTCCTGCTTTGTCGAAGATGAGTTGACCATAGATTTGAGGGTCTATTTCTGGGCTCTCTATTCTGTTCCATTGATCTATGTGTCTGTTTTTGTGCCAGTACCATGCTGTCTTGATGATGACAGCTTTGTAATAGAGCTTGAAGTCCGGAATTGTGATGCCACCAATGTTGGCTTTCTTTTTCAATATCCCTTTGGCTATTCGAGGTCTTTTCTGGTTCCATATAAATTTTAGCATTATTTGTTCCATTTCTTTGAAAAAGATGGATGGTACTTTGATAGGAATTGCATTAAATGTGTAGATTGCTTTAGGTAGCATAGACATTTTCACAATATTTATTCTTCCAATCCAGGAGCATGGAACATTTTTCCATTTCTTTGTGTCTTCCTCAATTTCTTTCATGAGTACTTTATAGTTTTCTGAGTATAGATTCTGTGTCTCTTTGGTTAGGTTTATTCCTAGGTATCTTATGGTTTTGGATGCAATTGTAAATGGGATTGACTCCTTAATATCTCTTTCTTCTGTCTTGCTGTTGGTGTAGAGAAATGCAACTGATTTCTGTGCATTGATTTTATATCCTGACACTTTACTGAATTTCTGTATAAGTTCTAGCAGTTTTGGAGTGGAGTCTTTTGGGTTTTCCACATATAGTATCATATCATCTGCGAAGAGTGATAATTTGACTTCTTCTTTGCCGATTTGGATGCCTTTAATTTCCTTTTGTTGTCTGATTGCTGAGGCTAGGACCTCTAGTACTATGTTGAATAGCAGTGGTGATAATGGACATCCCTGCCGTGTTCCTGACCTTAGTGGAAAAGCTTTCAGTTTTTCTCCATTGAGAATGATATTTGCGGTGGGTTTTTCATAGATGGCTTTGATGATATTGAGGTATATGCCCTCTATCCCTACACTTTGAAGAGTTTTGATCAGGAAGGGATGCTGTACTTTGTCAAATGCTTTTTTAGCATCTATTGAAAGTATCATATGGTTCTTGTTCTTTCTTTTATTGATGTGTTGTATCACATTGACTGATTTGCGGATGTTGAACCAACCTTGCAGCCCTGGAATAAATCCCACTTGGTCGTGGTGAATAATCTTTTTAATGTACTGTTGAATCCTATTGGCTAGTATTTTGTTGAGTATTTTCACATCTGTGTTCATCAAGGATATCGGTCTATAGCTCTCTTTTTTGGTGGGATCCTTGTCTGGTTTTGGGATCAAGGTGATGCTGGCCTCATAAAATGAGTTTGGAAGTTTTCCTTCCATTTCTATTTTTTGGAACAGTTTCAGGAGAATAGGAATTAGTTCTTCTTTAAATGTTTGGTAGAATTCCCCCGGGAAGCCATCTGGCCCTGGGCTTTTGTTTGTTTGGAGATTTTTAATGACTGTTTCAATCTCCTTACTGGTTATGGGTCTGTTCAGGCTTTCTATTTCTTCCTGGTTCAGTTGTGGTAGTTTATATGTTTCTAGGAATGCATCCATTTCTTCCAGATTGTCAAATTTATTGCCGTAGAGTTGCTCATAGTATGTTCTTATAATAGTTTGTATTTCTTTGGTGTTAGTTGTGATCTCTCCTCTTTCATTCATGATTTTATTTATTTGGGTCCTTTCTCTTTTCTTTTTGATAAGTCGGGCCAGGGGTTTATCAATTTTATTAATTCTTTCAAAGAACCAGCTCCTACTTTCGTTGATTTTTTCTATTGTTTTTTTTGTTTCTATTTCATTGATTTCTGCTCTGATCTTTATGATTTCTCTTCTCCTGCTGGGCTTAGGGTTTCTTTCTTGTTCTTTCTCCAGCTCCTTTAGGTGTAGGGTTAGGTTGTGTACCTGAGACCTTTCTTGTTTCTTGAGAAAGGCTTGTACCGCTATATATTTTCCTCTCAGGACTGCCTTTATTGTGTCCCACAGATTTTGAACTGTTGTATTTTCATTATCATTTGTTTCCATGATTTTTTTCAATTCTTCTTTAATTTCCCGGTTGACCCATTCATTCTTTAGAAGGATTACTGTTTAGTCTCCATGTATTTGGGTTCTTTCCAAACTTCCTTTTGTGGTTGAGTTCTAGCTTTAGAGCATTGTGGTCTGAAAATATGCAGGGAATGATCCCAATCTTTTGATACCGGTTGAGTCCTGATTTAGGACCAAGGATGTGATCTATTCTGGAGAATGTTCCATGTGAACTAGAGAAGAATGTGTATTCTGTTGCTTTGGGATGAAATATTCTGAATATATCTGTGATGTCCATCTGGTCCAGTGTGTCGTTTAAGGCCTTTATTTCCTTGCTGATCTTTTGCTTGGATGACCTGTCCATTTCAGTGAGGGGAGTGTTAAAGTCCCCTACTATTATTGTATTGTTGTTGATGTGTTTCTTTGATTTTGTTATTAATTGGTTTATATAGTTGGCTGCTCCCACGTTGGGGGCATAGATATTTAAAATTGTTAAATCTTCTTGTTGGACAGACCCTTTGAGTATGATATAGTGTCCTTCCTCATCTCTTATTATAGTCTTTGGCTTAAAATCTAATTGATCTGATATAAGGATTGCCACTCCTGCTTTCTTCTGATGTCCATTAGCATGGTAAATTCTTTTCCACCCCCTCACTTTAAATCTGGAGGTGTCTTCGGGCTTCAAATGAGTTTCTTGGAGGCAATATATAGATGGGTTTTGTTTTTTTATCCATTCTGATACCCTGTGTCTTTTGACAGGGGCATTTAGCCCATTCACATTCAGGGTAACTATTGAGAGATATGAATTTAGTGCCATTGTATTGCCTGTAAGGTGACTGTTATTGTATATGGTCTCTGTTCCTTTCTGATCTACCACTTGTAGGCTCTCTCTTTGCTTAGAGGACCCCTTTCAATATTTCCTGTAGAGCTGGTTTGGTATTTGCAAATTCTTTCAGTTGTTGTTTGTCCTGGAAGCTTTTAATCTCTCCTTCTATTTTCAATGATAGCCTAGCTGGATATAGTATTCTGGGCTGCATGTTTTTCTCGTTTAGTGCTCTAAAAATATCATGCCAGCTCTTTCTGGCCTGCCAGGTCTCTGTGGATAAGTCAGCTGCCAATCTAATATTTTTACCATTGTATGTTACAGACTTCTTTTCCCGGGCTGCTTTCAGGATTTTCTCTTTGTCACTGAGACTTGTAAATTTTACTATTAGGTGACGGGGTGTGGGCCTATTCTTATTGATTTTGAGGGGCGTTCTCTGAACCTCCTGAATTTTGATGCTCGTTCCCTTTGCCATATTGGGGAAATTCTCCCCAATAATTCTCTCCAGTATACCTTCTGCTCCCCTCTCTCTTTATTCTTCTTCTGGAATCCCAATTATTCTAATGTTGTTTCGTCTTATGGTGTCACTTAATTCTCGAATTCTCCCCTCGTGGTCCAGTAGCTGTTTGTCCCTCTTTTGCTCAGCTTCTTTATTCTCTGTCATTTGGTCTTCTATATCACTAATTCTTTCTTCTGCCTCATTTATCCTAGCAGTGAGAGCCTCCATTTTTGATTGCACCCCATTAATAGCTATTTTGATTTCAACTTGGTTAGATTTTAGTTCTTTTATTTCTCCAGAAAGGGCTTTTATATCTCTCGAGAGTGTTTCTCTAATATCTTCCATGCCTTTTTCGAGCCCGGCTAGAACCTTGAGAATTGTCATTCTGAACTCTAGATCTGACATGTTACCGATGTCTGTATTGATTAGTTCCCTAGCCTTTGGTACTGCCTCTTGTTCTTTTTTTTGCGTTGAATTTTTACGTCTTGTCATTTTGGCCAGATAAGAGTAAATGAAGGGGCAAGTAAAATACTAAAAGGGTGGCAACAACCCCAGGAAAATATGCTTTAACTAAATTAGAAGAGATCCAAAATCGTGAGTGGGGAGAAAGGGGGTGAAAAGAGGTTCAAAAAGGAAGAAAGAAAAAAAAAGAAAAGAAAAAAAAAATTTTTTTAAAAAAAGAAAACACCTGAGAAAAATGTAAAAAAGAAAAAATATATATATTAGATAAACTAGTAAAAAATCGTTAAAAAAGAAAAAGGTAACAGTTAAAAAAAAAAATTTACCCGAATGCGAGAAGAAAAAGAAAAAAAGAAAAAAAAATGAAAAAGAAAAAATTAAATTAACTGCAAGACTAAAAAAAAATCACAGGAAAAAAGCCATGAGTTCCGTGCTTGGCTTTCTCCTCCTCTGGAATTCTGCTGCTCTCCTTGGTATTGAAACCGCACTCCTTGGTAGGTGAACTTGGTCTCCGCTGGATTTCTTGTTGGTCTTCTGGGGGAGGGGCCTGTTGTAGTGATTCTCAAGTGTCTTTGCCCCAGGCGGAATTACACCGCCCTTACCCGGGGCCGGGGTGAGTAATCCGCTCGGGTTTGCTTTCAGGAGCTTTTGTTCCCTGAGCGCTTTCCGTAGAGTTCCGGAGGACGGGAATACAAATGGCGGCCTCCTGGTCTCCGGCCCGGAGGAGCCGAGAGCCCAGGGCCCCACTCCTCAGTGCGCCCTCAGAGAACAGCGCCCAGTTACTCCCGTCTGCCTGACCTCCGGCCGCGCTCCGAGCTCACCGTGCCTGCGATCGGTTCAAGGTAACACCGAGCTGTGAGCTTACTGTCGGCTTTGTTTCTGTAGCCGGCTTTCCCGTTCCAATACCCGCAAGCTCTGCGACACTCAGACACCCCCGATCCTTCTGTGACCCTGCGGGACCTGAGGCCACGCTGACCCCGCGTGGGCTTCGCCCCGGTTTAGCCTCTGGAGCGATGTCCCTCAGCGGAACAGACTTTTAAAAGTCCTGATTTTGTGCGCCGTTGCTCTGCCGCTTGCCGGGAGCCGGCCCCTCCCCCCGGGGTCTATCTTCCCGTCGCTTTGGATTCACTTCTCCGCCGGTCCTACCTTTCAGAAAGTGGTTGTTTTTCTGTTTCCAGAATTGCTGTTCTTCTTCTCTTCGGTCTGCCGATGGATTTTCAGGTGTTTGCAATCTTTAGATAAGCTATCTAGCTGATCTCCGGCTAGCTGAAGCAGTCTCAGCTTGCTACTTCTCCGCCATCTTGACTCCTCTATTTATTTATTTTTAAAGATTGTGTTTATTTGTCAGAGAAAGAGTGAGAGAGTAGAGACCACAAGAGTGTGCATATCAGCTGGGGAAATAGCACACATAGGGAAAAGTAGGCTGGCTCCCTGCTGAGCAAGGAGCTGGATATGGGACTCAATCCTAGGATCCTAGAATCATGATCTGAGCCCAAGGCAGCGGCTTAACCCACTGAGCCACCCAGGCGCCCTAAAATTGGCTTTTTAAAGCAAGCTCTTTTTAACCTTGCCAAAAAAAGCTTATTTGTGTGTCTATATGTCTTAAAAGTTCAGGCTTTTAATATTTAATTTATTAATACAAAAAGAATATTTGGCAATTTGTATTTTTTCCCCTCTAGAGAATGGGTTGATTTGAAATGGAAATAAAATTATAGTATCACAGTAATTAATATTGCCGAATCAGATTCTAAAGTCTGGTATTTCTTTTCATGGAGAAATTACCATTTTTATTTGATGTAGCAGATTTACTTGGGAGTTGGTAGAGTCATCCAGTCATGCATTTCTAAATTATTGGATGAACAACACCATAATTGGTCCTGGCCCATCTGGGTGAGCAAGGTGGGGACTGAGGGAAGGGGCTTTTACCATCTTTCCTTTATACCTAAAGGCCTTACTGTTATTCAAAGAACTGGATTATTCTTTATGTACTGATCCTTGGTTAGTATTCACCAGTGTTCCTTTTTTAAATATGAATTATTGACATCAGTTTTATGTTCACTTTGGCAATCTTATGTTCATTATTTTCATTTCATTATTACCTTTAAAAGACAGTGAAAGCTACAAGCATACATGTATTTGAATACAAACATATTTTACGGCAACGCAGATCACTGACCCTCTGACAATTTTCTTTTATAAATGAGAACATAATATAGTGAATACTTCCAATTATTTTAGCAAAGCGCACATTCAGTAGGCTGTGTGTACAAGGTAAATAGAAAGCATATCATTGGATCTAGAGTGTAGGAAAATGGGACCTAGGAAACCCAATTTGTGAATCTAGTGAGTTATCGAACATTACTGAACATCTAAATAATACTTAACTGAAAAAATAGGTTAGTGACATTAGAAATTCCCCATTGGCTAACATTATGTTTTTATTAGGCAAATACCACAAATGACTTAAATATTTATTTTCCTATTTTTCAGCAAGTATTTTTGGAGCTATCTGCCGGGCATAGTGTTGGAATGTATAATGTATAATGACAAAACATATTTAGTTCAATTTTGGAGTTAAGAACACTTACCCATCTCATTTTTTTTTTTCCTATAGCAATTGCATTTTGTGAAAAAGGAGCAAAGAATTTTCTGCGAGGATCATATGAAGTGCACTTTCTTGCTGATATATCATTTCTAGTAAGATATTTTTCATTATGTTATGAAGTAAATAAACACAATGGAAATGATTTCCTTTCTTAAAATCAGACGGTCTTTTTAGCTTGAATAGTAGTCTTTTTGGAGTTCATTTTGTGGCTTAATGTAGATTAATTAAGGGAATTTATACTGTCCATTTGAAGCGCATTCTGTTGTACTCTGACAGTTTTTCATATATTTAGCAATACCGCTGAGATAATCCTAACTTTTTCATTGTTCTCACTTCATCTTCCATATCATTTAGCCTTATTTAAAAAAAGAAAAAAAAACCTGAAGTAGTCCATATTTTCTGTGACAATAAATAGAAGAAAGTGTGGATTTGAGGACATGAGTTAGATATAAGCTGAGAAAGATGTTCAAATGAAAGATGAAGTGTACAAATATTTCCTGAAAATATCTTAGGAAGGGTCAAAGAAAAAAGTTAAGCAGAGTTAAGAGATTTTTTAAAAATGTCAACTTAACATTTGTAACTTGAATTTGCCTCCTTAAATCATAGGTGCATATTTGCAAAGCTTCTGAGTAGGGTGTTTGACTTACAAATTTACAGTGGTCTAGGTTCATGGTTCCAGATTGTAAGATGTATAGTGCTCTTCGAACGTTTTCATGGGGGCGCCCCCGGGGCTCAGTGGGTTAAAGCCTCTGCCTTTGGCTCAGGTCATGATCTCAGGGTCCTGGGATCGAGCCCCACATGGGGCTCTCTGCTCAGCAGGGAGCCTGCTTCCCGCCCCCGCCTCCCCCGCTCTCTCTGCCTGCCTTTCTGCCTACTTGTGATCTCTATCAAATAAAAAAAAATGTTTTCGTGACTGAAACTTTATCTGAATTCCTCCTGTATTCAAAATGGAAAAGAAGTTAGTTACATTAATACCAGAGCATATTGAAATAATAAAATTTTGAAAAATGTTAGTAGGGGATAGCTTTTGATGTGTTTTAACATTAACATTTTCAATAGATATTAGACCTCATTGATGTGCCTGATGATTATCTCAGTAAGAAAAGGGAGTGGAACTTGACATTTTTTGTACTTGTTTTAAGAATAGTTTTATTTAATATAAAATGTAAAATTTAGGGGGTATTAAGTGGTATTCAAACCTTATGACTTATAAAATGAATCCTTTGTTAAAGTACTTTATTGTGATACCAGTTTCCTTTTAAAAATTTTTTATTTTTAAATTTTTATTTCATTTTTTTGAGAGAGAGAGGGATGGGGAGTGGTAGAGAGGAGGGAGGGAGGGGAGGGGGAAGGCCAGAGGTAGAGGGAGAGAGAGAATCTTAAGTAGGTTCCATGCCCAGTGCAGAGCCCAATGTGGGGCACTATCTCACAACCTTGAGATCATGATCTGAGCTGAATAAGAGTCAGACACTTAACAGAATGAGCCAGTCAGGCACCCCATGATACCAGTTTCTTATGTTTCTATATTTTTCTTTTAAAACTTTGACAGAGGAAGCGTCCATTTTATGATATCTTTCAGTTTGGGGAAGTAGGAGAAGAGGCATAATTTTTTCAATTGAAGCCAAGTATCCTACAGGCCAGAACTTGTATACACACAGGCAGGATGGGAAAAATAGAGTCAAATTCCTATTTTTATTTTTTAATTTTCTAAATATTTTATTTATTTATTTGACAGGCAGAGATCACAAGTAGGCAGAGAGGCAAACAAAGAGGGGGGAAGCGGGCTCCCCACTGAGCAGAAAGCCTGATGCAGGGCTCTATCCCAAGACCCCATCGTGACCTGGGCCAAAGGCAGAGGCTTTAACCCACTGAATTTAAGAAGATAAATGTGTGTAAGGTGCAATACAAGGTTTCTAAGATAAATTGGTGATTTCTAAGATAAACTGGAAATTACAGGATTCTGTTGTTTTCCAAGCACCTGGATTGAAGTTTGCTAAAGAAAAATGTATAGATTAAAATGGGTCCTGGAACAGTATTCACTCAGCAGTTCCCCTTCTTTTTGTTGATGAATATTTAAAGAAAAGGGAAGAATTCAGAGTATCTACTAAGCTTAAGCAAAAGAATTTAAACTATGTAGAAACTACGTATGTAATATATGTATTATATACTCTTATGTTTTAGTTTGCTTTTTTTTTTTATGGTATAACCGTAGATACCAATTGGACATTTAATTTTTGAAAATTAATTATAAGAGAATATTTTCCGTTGAAGTTTTTCTCCTGATTTCTAGTGTATGTACAAAAAAAGGTATTAATATGTTTCAAAGAAAGTAAATATGTGAAATAGCATGAATGCAGTAAATACTCATTTTTTTATGATCATAAATACTAATATCATGCTTGGAAATACATTTGTTAGTAGTAATAATGATTCACTCTCCCGCAAATATTTACAATTGTGTAGCATTTTGTTCTAGCCCCATGTGGTACATATAATATGTATAATTTCAATTTTTCTCATAAAAAGTTAGTTTTAGAAATTGTGAGATACTGAAGGTTATGCAGCTCAAACAGTGAAATGTTTGTGGCTAGGATCCACCTTTCTTACTCAAATAGTAATGGATCTTCTCAGTCAGATAGTGCTTTGAAATTCTAAGCAAGTTGTGAAGAAGGAGTAATTGGAAATGGCGCAAAATGCTAAAGCAGAAGGAAGATTTCAGCGGTGTTTAAAGTTCATGATTTTTGGTCTTCAGGATTTGTCTTTCTTCTTTAATTTAAAGGCAGCCATTGTGGTGTTGTTTATAGGAACTTTCTTCCTTTTCTACTACTTCAAAGTAGAATGCATTTTTTCAAGGGAAGCTGAAAGATTTCTTTTTGGAAAATATTTAAAAAATTCTTTTTTTTTAGAGGTGCCTGGGTGGCTCAGTTGGTTAAGTATCTGCCTTCAACTCGGGTCTTGATCCCAGAGTCCCTGGCTCAAGCCCCACATCGGGCTCCCTGCTCAGTGGGGAGTCTCTCCCTCTCTCTGTCCAGACTCAGACTCACCCTCTCTTGCTCTCTTTCTTTCAAATAAGTCGATAAAATCTTAAAAGTCTTTTTATTCTTTACTGTTGACCACATTGTTTAAAAACCTCATGTCTAGATGATAGTTCTGGGGTATTCATTTGCAACAGTAATATATATTGTGTTCCTTAGGACTTTGGTGCTGATTTCATTTTATGTTATCCCAAATGAGCACAGTGTTTCCCACAACATTAATAATTATATGCTCAAGATTCCCAAAGGCATATTTTTAGCTCTAATCTCTGAGTCTTGTGCCTAGGTTCCTGTTTGACATTTTCAATTGTATGATCCATGACCATCTCAGGTTTAATATGTCCCAAATTGAATTAAGTCCCCTCCTCCTCCTCCTCCTCCTACTCTTCCTCCTTCTTCTTCTCCTTCTTTCCTTCCTTCCTTCCTTCCTCCTTCTTCCTTCTTCTTTCCTCTAACAATTTATTTATTTGAGAGAGAATGTGCCTGCCAACACAAGCTGGGTCAGGAACAGAGGGAGAGAATCTTCACGTGGACTCCCTGCTGAGCACGGAGCTCAACAGAGGCTCAATCCTAGGACCCTGAGATCCAGACCTGAGCTGAAATCAAGAGCCAGTGCTTAACTAACTGAACCACCCAGGTGTCCTCTAAGTTCCCTTCTTTTAAAGCAGTAATGAATCATTCAAGATTTTCTCTTGTTAAGTACTTGTTTATTTGTTTAAAAAGCTCAGTTGTTGATTGTACACAGTTACTTCTACTACAAAGGTACTTTTTACTAAAAAGTTAGTACTTTTTACTAAAAGTTTTTGAAAAACATTAAGAATTGATTTACCAGGATCATCAGAATGAGATGTTCTGATGAACTCAGAGATTGATGTTTATTTAATAAGAGCTAACCTTAGAAAGTAAAGTTCCCCATGTGTTTAAAGTTCATGCTCTTAAAATATTTAGTTACTTAAGCAACAGAGTTCTTTAAAACAGTAAACAAAATTGATTTGAAAAGACTGAAATTCTGTGATCAGTATTAGTATGATTTTGAGTGTTAGACGATGTTATTTCTCTTTCCCTTTTTTTTTTTTTTTAAATTAAGTGAACTGTACCCCCCTTCGTGGGGATTGAACTCATAACCTGAGATCTAGAGTCACAAGCTCTACTGACTGAACCACAGGTGCCCTGGTATTTCTTAAATTAAGACAGCAGAACCCATATTGGAAGTCTTTCTAAAAATGTGGTTTCTGATTTTATGAAAATGACCCACTAAAAAGAATTTCAGTTAACTGAGAGTTCAGTTTAAACTGATTTTTGACTTTAATGTTGCCTGAACACAGATATAGGCCTTGGAGTTAGTGAGATTCCTTCCCCTCCCCCGAAGAATAAGATATATTACTTTGCGGGGAAAATGCCATCTGTGTTTGCTAAAGATGACTATTAGTCTCAAAGGTTAGTTTTAAATGTTTCCATTTCTTACAATTCCTTTAGTTTTATCGTATAGAATTAGCACTCCGTTGACCGAATATGTTAGTGGTTAGCTTCATTTAATAAAATCATAATCCTGCAGTTGTTTTAAAGGTGTGTACATACTTTTGTTTAGCATTTATATTTTTTGAAAGTGTGGTAGAATGTATATAACACAGTATTTATCATTTTAATCATTTTTAAATGTATAGTATGGTGGTATTAAGCAAACTTCTATCGCTGTGCAATAATCACCACCATCTCCAGAACTTTTTCATCATCCCATTTTAAAACTGTGCACTCATTAAGCAATAATTTTCCATTTGACCCTCTCTGTCATCGCTGGGAACTATTTTACTTTCTCTATGAATTTTGACTACTCTTTGTACCTTATATAAATGGAATTATCTAATAGGTGTCTTTTTTGACCTCTTTCTCTTATCATATATTTTTAAGGTTTATTCGTGTTATAACAAATGTTAGGATTTTTTTTTTTTATAACCGTTTTATCAGTGAAGGTATCTCTTTTTTTTTAAGGTTTTAGTTGTTGATTGATGGGGCGCCTGGGTGGCTCAGTGGGTTAAGCCTCTGCTTTCGGTGCGGGTCATGATCCCAGGGTCCTGGGATCGAGCCCCACATCGGGCTCTCTGCTGGACAGGAAGCCTGCTTCCTCCTCTCTGCCTGCCTCTCTGCCTACTTGTGATCTCTCTGTGTCAAATAAATAAATAAAATCTTTAAAAAAAAAGATTTTATTTGTTGATTGAGAAGAGCACATGTGTGCATGCACTCATGAGTGGTGCAGGGGTCAGAGGGAGGGGGAAGCAGGCTGTCCACTGAGCAGGAGGCCTGACAGGACACTGAGATCACACCCTGAGCTGAAGGGAGATGCTTAACTGGCAGAGTTACTCAGGTACCCTAAGAGATAGGATTTTCTGTAAAGCTGAAAAATACTCTACTGTATGTAGATAACACGTTTTGTTTTTCTGTTCATCTGCCAATGACATTGGGATTTTTCTACCTTTTAAGTGTGGATAACGCTCCTATGAACATAGATGTACAAAAATATTATTCAAGTCCCTGCTTACGGTTCTCTTGTATATAGACCTAGAAGTGGAATTTTTGGATCAAATGATTATTTGCTGTTTAATCTTTTGAGTAACCAGCATAAAGTACCATTCACAGTACCATTCACAGCAACAGTACCATTTTACATTCCCCCAAGCAACGCACAAGGTTTCACATTTACCCCCATTCACAATATGACTTTTTTTTTTTTGGTTTTCGTTGGTTTTAATGATAGTTGTCCAAATTGTGTGAAGTGGTATGTCATTGTGGTTTTGATTTGCATTTGTCTAATGATTAGTGATGTTGAGTATCATTTCACGTGCTTATTGACCATTTGTATATCATCTTTGGAGAAATGTCTATTCAAGTCCTCTGCCTATTTTTGGTTTTGAGTTTTAGGGATTCTTTATATATTGTGGATATTAATCTCAGATAATATGACATAGAATTATTTTCTTCTATTTGGTGGGTTGCTCATTTACTCTGTTGATAGTGTCCATGGACACTTTTTGACATTTGGCCATGTATTCCTGGATTTGTCTGTGCTCTTTCTTCTGTTCCATTGATCTATGTGTCTGTCTTTATGCCAATGCCATATTGTATTGATTACTATAGTTTTATAGAAAATTTCAACATTAGGGAGTGTGTGTCCTCCAAATTTGTTCCTTTTCAAAATTGTTTTGGATATTTGGAGACCTTTGAGATTCAATATTAATTTAGGGTGGCTTTTCAAAATTTGGGATCTTGATAGGGATTGCATTGAATTTGTGGTTCACTTTGGGTAATATCTGTATGTTAACAACAATAAGTCTTACAGTCTGTGAACATAGGGTGTCTTTTTATTTATTCTGTATTCTTTAGTTTCTTTTATCAGTGTTGTTGAGTTTTCAGTGTGCAAGTTTTTCACATTGACTAAGGTAATTCCTGAATATTTAAAAAAAATTTGATGCTATTGTAGAGGCACCTAAGGTGGCTCAAGTCAGTTAAGCCAAATTTTGGCTTTGGCTCTTGCATCCTGATTTTGGCTCAGATTATGATCCTGAGATTGAGCCCCACATTGGGCTCTGTGCTGTGCGGGGAGCATGCTTGAGGATTCTCTTCCTTTCCCTCTGTTTCTCCCCACTCTTGCACGCACACACGCTCTCTAAAATATTAAAAAAATTTTTTTTGATGCTATGGCAAATGGAATTATTTTCTTCTTTCAAACTGTTTATTGTTAGTGTAGAAATGCAACTGATTTTATTGTGTTCATTTGTATCCTACTACTTTGATGAACTTATTAGTTCAACAGGTTTTTGTGGAATCTTTTTAGTGGATTCTATGTATAAGATCACATCATCTGCAAACAGAGGTACTTACACTTTTTCCTTTCCAGTTTGGATACCTTTTATTCATTTTTCTTGCTTAATTGCTTTGACTAGAACTTCCCCTGTTGAATTTATGGGGCAAAATCAGTCATTCCTGTCTTATTCCTGATCTTAGAGGAAAAGCTTTTAGTCTTTCACCACTTGAACGTGGTGTGAGCGGTGGGGTTTTCCTATATGATTTTTATTTTGTTGAGGTAGTTTCCTTCTATTTCTAGTTGATTTTGTTTATCATAAAAGAATATTGTACTTTGTCACATGCTGCTTTTGCATCAATTTAGAGGGTCATGTGTTTTTTTCCTTCATTCTCTTAATGTGGTTTATCACATTGATTAATTTTATTAGTGTGTTAAATCATCCTTACATTTCCAGGAATAAGTCCCACTTTGTCATGGTGTACAGTCCTTTCAACATGCAAAACACACAACAGGCAAAATCACACCATCTCAATTACTATTCATTTTATAATAAGTCTATTAAATAACTGTATGAGTCTTTTCTTCAAGGTAGTTTTGACTATTCTTTATATTCGCAAATGGATTTTAAAATAATCTTGTTAGTTTCTGCATGTAATAAAAGGAAATCTGGTATTTTGATTAGGATGGCATTGAATCTCTAGATTAATTTGGGGGAGAATTGACATCTTTATGAAATTGAAACATCTCAGAATCTGCAAAGATGGATTTTTCTTTTAGTATATTTTAAATTTCAGGATCAAGGCATTTTTGTTTTCTGTGTTTTGTTTTGGATAACTGAGATAATAGCATCTTTCATTTAATGTTTTGCCCGTGGGAGTGCTTGCTTCAGTATAGAAGAAAATTTTGACTTTGAAGGAAAGAAAGGAGGAATTGCTGTAGCCAAGACCTAAATAGGAAAGAAGGCATGTATAGTCGGACAGATGCTGATGGATTGATAGATATGATGGCAGGAACTTGAGGAGATTCTCTTCTGATTACTGTTTTTTCCATAAGTCGAATAGGTAGCAAAGTCATCAACTGAAAGTGAGGATGAGTGATGAGTGTTAGAGTGTTAGAATAGGGCATCAAATAATCAAGCACATAACTGGGAAATGGAAAATTACTGAACTTAAGGAAAGATTAATTAGCCTGGTGAGTATGGTTGTTTATTCTCAGCCTATTCAGCTACATGGAAGTAAGCAGGTAGTCAAGAGCGGGTTCTTTCCCAGGAAATGACTGGAGGGAGGAGAGAAGAGGGAGAGCAAGAGCCGAGGGAGTGAGGGTGCATGAGAATTTAATTAGATAAAGAGACATAAACTGGCTGAGGAACAGTGAAAAGGTGGTAGGTATAATTAAATTATAGCACCTAATGGGATCTAAAGAGTGTTAAAATTATGTTACTACAGCATTTGAGCCAGAAATATGGGAAGTAGTAGTTAAAAAGAGTTATACTTATGAGTTTAGTTTGATATAATTTGCTTTCAGATTTTTGTTGGTTATTCGTATTAATCTTCATGTGGTAAATGCAGCACATGTTATAAAAAACAAGTTCATATTTTTTAATCCAAAACCTTTGGGGACAGATATTTGTTTTATTTTCAGCCCCTCTATTATTATTTCCAGGAACTTGCCAGTTTTATTATTCCCTCCAAAGAACTAACTTTTAGTTTTGTTGATCTCTGTTGTATATTTTTTATTTCATTATGGTATGCTCTTTTATTTCTTCATCTCTAGTGTCTTGGGTTTAATTTGTTCTTTTTATAACACTTTCAGATGGTTGCTTAGAACATTGGTTTTTGGCCTTTCCTCCATATATGTGTTCTAAAGCTATAAATTTCCCTCTTAAGCATGGTGTTACCTGCATCCCATAACTTTTGATGTTATGTGAATTGTATAGTGTTCAATTCTTTTCTGATTGTGGCTGTGATTTCTTCTTTGACCCATGAGTTGATTAGAAGTTTATTGCTTAATTTCACTCTATAAGCATTTCTAATCATATTGTTGTTACTTCATAGCTTAATTCATTGGAGGTCAGAGAAACATGTCTGTCCTTTGGAATTTGTTAGCAGTTTATGATCCAGCATGTGGTCACTTTTGGCAAATGTTTTTATTCACTTAAAAGGAATGTGTCTTCTGCTCTTGTTAGGCATACTGTACTGTATGTCAGGCTGGTAATTGTAAAATTCAAATCTTTTTGTTTCTTCTAATCTATTCCTTGTTTTGGTGTGCTTGTTCCATTAGTTTCTGAGAAAGCTTTGTTAAAATCAACTTGCTAGATTTGTCATCTTACTTACTAGTTCCCTTGGTACTGACTGAAGTTTATTTGGAGAAAGTATGTTTTTGGGGTGCCTTGGTGGCTCAGTCGTTAAGTGTCTGACTCTTGATTTTTGCTCAGGTCATGATGTCAGGGTGGTGAGATTGAGCCCGACATCAGGCTCTGTGCTCAGCAGGGTCTGGTTGAGATTCCTTCTGCCTCTGCCTTCTCCCAACCCTGCTTTCTCTCTCAAATAAATTTTGAAAACAAAAGTGTTTTTCCATCTGCACAGTTCAGTACAATATTTTAACAAACTGATATGTGGGCAAAGTCACAAAGTAAATTTCAAATCAATTTGTAGAACATTAGAATCACAGGTAGACATTTTTGAGTCATGTTCTGTCAACAGAGGGAATGTGCATCTCTGTTGCTACTGGCAAAAAGAAAGAGGTTTCCATATTATAAGCCTTTGAGCTGTTATCTGCTGTATGTGTATGTCTTGCATAAATTTCTAATTGCTGTTGTATTTGTCCCTTAATTTTGCTTAGCTTTGTAGAAAGCACAAAAAGTGTTTAACACAGAAAGTGTTAAATCATGGAAAAGGAAATAAAGCCAGTGAGAAAGCTATAGCATCTGAAGTCATGTAGTATTTTACATCCTAACCATGGTAATTTTCTATTATAAATGGACATTTTCTGTATTTCAGTTAAGTATTAAAAGAGAAACGATTGGGGATTATGAGTTTATATGTAATATAATTTTTCCTATTTAAAAACATGGAAAATAAAGTCCTAGTTAGGATTTTGTACAGGATATCTGATTTTAAGGAACAGATTCCTGACTTTAAGTGTTACTAGGTATATTCAGATTTAGAATTGCTAGCTCTTTCCAGTGAATTGAGCTTTTACTGTGTCCTGGAATTGAGTCCTACATCGGGCTCCCTGCTTCGTGGGAAGCATGCTTCTCTCTCTCCCACTCCCCCTGCTTGTGTTCCTCTCTCACGGTGTCTCTCTCCCTCTGTCAAATAAATAAATAAAATCTTCAAAAAAAATAAAAAAATGTACTGTGATAAAGTATAGCTACAGATCTTTATTTTTGATTTGTGTTCTACACAGTGTGTTCTCCATGCTTTTACTTCCATTCTATCTCATATTTAAGATGTACTTTTGTAGTCATCAGATCTTTTTTTAATACAATTCAGGTATTAATTCATTTTCCCCTTCCATTAGCTTGTTAGCTTTCTGTACTTTTACTGCTCTTACATGCATCTTTGACTCAAGTCCAAAAAGTAAAAAAGTACTCTTTTTATTTCCCATTAAATGAAAGGGTTTTAGAACACCTTAACTTTATTTACTCCTGTACTGTACTGTTGTTGTGTATTATTAATATTTTAAATTCTACAGTGTATTATTATCTTCTTTAGTCTATTTACTCAGAGTTACATATTTACCCTCTTCCTTATTCTTATTTGTTTGTTTATGTACGTACTTTTTGGTGCAATATCCAAGCTGTGTCTGGTATCCTTTTTTCTTTCATTCTTCTTTTTTTATTTAAAATTTTTTATTTTTTTTATAAACATATCATATATTTTTATCCCCAGGGGTACAGGTCTGTGAATCGCCAGGTTTACACACTTCACAGCACTCATCAAAGCACATACCCTCCCCAATGTCTATAACCTCACCTTCCTTCTCCCACTCCCCCTCTCCCTAGCAACCCTCAGTTTGTTTTGTGAGATTAAGAATCACTTATGGTTTGTCTCCCTCCCAGTCCCATCTTGTTTCATTTTTTTCTTCTCCGACCCCCTTAACCCCCCATGTTGCATCTCCACTTCCTCATATCAGGGAGACCGTATGATAGTTGTCTTTCTCCGCTTGACTTATTTTGCTAAGCATGATACCCTCTAGTTCCATCCACGTCGTTGCAAGTGGCAAGATTTCATTTCTTTTGATGGCTGCATAGTATTCCATTGTGTATATATACCACATCTTCTTTATCCATTCATCTATTGATGGACATTTAGGTTCTTTCCATAGTTTGGCTATTATAGACATTGCTGCTATAAACATTCGGGTGCACGTGCCCCTTTGGATCACTAGGTTTGTATTTTTAGGGTAAATACCCAGTAGAGCTATTGCTGGGTCATAGGGTAGTTCTATTTTCAACATTTTGAGGAACCCCCATGTTGTTTTCCAGAGTGGTTGCACCAGCTTGCATTCCGACCAACAGTGTAGGAGGGTTTCCCCTTTCTCCGCATCCTCTCCAGCATCTGTCATTTCCTGACTTGTTAATATTAGCCATCCTGACTGGTGTGAGGTGATATCTCATTGTGGTTTTGATTTGTATTTCCCTGATGCCGAGTGATATGGAGCACTTTTTCATGTGTCTGTTGGCCATCTGGATGTCTTCTTTGCAGAAATGTTCCATGCTCCTGGATTGGAAGAATAAATATTGTGAAAATGTCTATTCTACCTAAAGCAATCTACACATTTAATGCAATTCCTATCAAAGTACCATCCATCTTTTTCAAAGAAATGGAACAAAGAATCCTATAATTTACATGGAACAAGAAAAGACCTCCAATACACAAAGGAATATTGAAAAAGAAAGCTAGAGTTGGTGGCATCACAATTCCGGACTTCAAACTCTATTACAACGCTGTCATCATCAAGACAGCATGGTACTGGCACAAAAACACACACATAGATCAATGGAATAGAATAGAAAGCCCAGAAATAGACCCTCAACTCTATGGTCAACTATTCTTTGACAGAGCAGGAAAGAATGTCCAATGGAAAAAAGACAGCCTCTTCAATAAATGGTGTTGGGAAAATTGGACAGCCACATGCATAAAAATGAAATTGGACCATTTCCTTACACCACACACGAAAATAGACTCCAAATAGACGAAGGACCTCAATGTGAGAAAGGAATCCATCAAAATCCTTGAGGAGAACACAGGCAGCAACCTCTTGGACCTCAGCCGCAGCAACATCTTTCATTGCCATAGGCAAGGGAAGCAAGGGCAAAAATGAACTATTGGGATTTTTGTCAAGATCCAAAGCTTTTATACAGCAAAGGAAACAGTTAACAAAACCAAAAGACAACTGACAGAATGGGAGAAGATATTTGCAAATGACATATCAGATAAAGGGCTAGTGTCCAAAATCTATAAAGAACTTAGCAAACTCAACACCCTAAGAACAAATAATCCAATCAAGAAATGGGCAGAAGACATGAACCGACATTTCTGCAAAGAAAACATCCTTTTTTCTTTCTACTTGAAGAAGTCCCTTCATTGTTTATGGTGTTAAATTCTTTGTTTCTATTTGATTACAGATGTCTGTGTTTTGCCCCCCCCCCACCCCCTTCAGGAGTATTACTTGCCAGATAGACTATTCTAGTTTGGCATTTCTCCCACTCTTGGCACTTTGAGAATATCATTCCATGTCTTCTGACTTCCATTACTACTGTGAAAAAGTCCACTGTAAATCTTTCCTTTTTTGACTACTTTTAAGATCTCTCTGTCTGTGGCTGTGTCTCTTTGCGTAAGTCTCTCTCTTTCCCTCCATCCACCCTTTTTACTTTGATATGTTTTTTGTTGTGGTTTTCTTTGGATTTGTTTTGCTTGGGAGTTTGTAGATCTGGGTTCTGTGGCATGATGTCACTGGTAAGTTTTTAAAAAGTTTTCAACTATATGTCTTTAAACATTTCTCTCTTTTCTTTCAAGGACTGCAGTTACATGTATTTTGGATCCATGTGTCATAAGTTTTTCACACTCTTTTCTGTATTTCCCAATTTATGTCTTTTTGGGCATCAGTATGAGTATTTTCCTCTTTCTTAGCTTCTGGATCATTGATTGTTCAGCTGTATTCTAACCTATTATGATTTATTTTTTTATTTTCTGTTTTCAGAATTGTATTTTTCAGTTGTTTTCCATACTTTTAGCATTATCTGCTAATAGTCGTTATTAATTCTTTGAACACATTCACATATTTTAAAGTTCTTTTCTGATAACACCATTACTTGGATCTACTATAGGTCTGATTTCTTGCCATTTTAAAATCTGAGTTTTCAAGTCAGGTCTTGACTGGTTATTTTTCATTTTTAGACATTTTATATAATAATGATAAGATCATTTAAATTTCTAGATGATATTAACTTTTTCTGGTAAGATATACTTTTGCTAAAATCTTTACAGGAGCTTTTATTGGCCTGCAGCTAGGCTAATGACACTAGGTAGCCCAGATTCCTTAACCTAATCAGGGATTGAGATGATATGAAGCTATACTTTCCTCCTTGTTGGTCTGGTCTATTTCTAATTTACGTATATACCTAGGGTATAGGCTTTTGGATTCCCTCCCTACTCCCGGTGTGTTTACTGGGGCTGGGCTATTCCTTGGCAGACCTTGCATCTATTTTTGTGTCCTACTGAAGATCTGGATCTGTTGAAAGCTCTGTTTAGCTTCTCAGCCTCTCAGCCAACGTTGTTGGGTCTAAAAATAAACACACACACACACACACACACACACACACACACACACACACACTCTTATTTATTTGAGAAAAAGTGAGAGAGAGAGCAAGAGTGGAGAGGAAGAGGGAGAAGCAGACTCCCTGCTGAGCAGGGAACCTGACATGGGGCTCAGGCAATATTTTAAGAATCTACTAATGACTAGGGGGAGAATTAATCTGAAGTGCGTTCTCATCCGTTTCTTCCAGATCTCAGCCCTTCAATTCTGTCTTGGAAGTTCTCCAGTGGTTTTGAACAGATTACTTTTCTTGTTGTTTTCTCATTATTAGAAGGTTGGTTTGGGGCTCCTGGGTGACTTAGTCAGTTAAGCATCTGACTTACTTTTGGCTCAGGTTGTGATCTCATTGTTTGTGGGATTGAGCACTCTGTCAGGCTTCGCGCTCAGGTCGGAGTCTCCTTGAAGATTTTCTACCTCTGTCCCCTCACCCCCCACCATTTGTGCTTGCTTATGTTCTCTCACCCTCCCTCTGAAATAAATAAATCTTAAGAGAGAAGGTTGAAGTAACCTATTCAACTATTGTCAAAAGCAAAATGCTTAGATATGGTCTAATAGAATTCAGAATTTTTCAGATTCTAAAAGAGAGTGCAGTACATACACCTTAGAGGCATTAGAGGCATTAGAATTGAAATGCACGAACATTTATCTTGTCTACTACAGTTCAAATTTTTATAATGGGAATTGAATGCAGTGTGATCTGTAAAGGAACATGATTTGAATAAACTGACTTTTATTGGTTTATATTGCAGTCTCATGAGGAAGCAAAAACATTCTACAGCACAGTTGTTTGTTTGGTTCCCACCAGTTGACTAGCCATCCTTCAGTTTTTCTAATGTTTCCTGCTTCCGTGCACATGGTATTCTCTCTGCTTAGAATGTATACCTTCATACTCAGGTTTGAGGCACATTCCAAAGGAAGCCTTACCTAACTTGTGAATTTAGGTCAAATAAACTAACATCCTAATTTTAATTTCTGGACTCATTTATATGGTAGTTTGATTAATGTCTGTTTTCCCCTCTAAACTATGAACTCAGTGAGATCAGAAATCATGCCTTTTTTCTTTTTAAATATTTTACTCTATGTGCCTACTTCAGTGTTTGGAAGTAGAATACTTTTGCAAGTTGGTGATCAGTTAATAGGTTATCAATTGTTAATAGATGTTCAGTTAATGTTTGTATGAATGAAGAAATGAAAGAATACAAGGGAAGATACGTAAGACATGCCATGCTTATAGTTATGATGGTAGTGTTAAGAAATGAAAAATTCACTGCTTTTGAGCAAAAGCCAGATTTAATCAAACATGGATTTGCACAGTACTTTTAAAGTTTTATGGCTGTATATGCACAATATTAGAAATACTTGAATAAAATTCCCCTGAGAATTTATTATTGTATTTTAGTATTTGTCTTTTATTCCCTTGTAAATATTTTATTATGTAAGTTTTGAAAACACTAGGTCTTTGACACAACTGTCATTCGGAACATGACAGATGATATCATTGCCAGTCATTGAATTACAGGGATAAATGGAATAATAATAAAAAAAAAATCCTGTTCTTGAAGGATTCATGGTCTCAGGAATACGGACTTAGAATTTATTATACAAATAGCCACAGAGTATAAGGTGCTATGGTTTACTCTATCCGGGGGAACTGAATCTTGATAAATTAGGAGAATTTTATTAAATGGCTAAAAGGAACAATATTTCATTTAATAAGTGGACATTATTATGAAATCATATGGTGCCTTTATGGATTGACAGTAATTTGGGTGGTAGCGAGGGCAGTTTGCAAGAATCATTTGTAAGGGCAGATTGGGGCTACCCAGATTATTAGTTCATCCTTTGACATGGAGGACATCAGAAACTTTCCAAGGATATTTCCAAGGATATTTTCCAAGCAGAGAAATTCTGGAGCCAGAGTCCCTGAGTTCATATTCCAAGCCCTGCCCTTTACTGTGTGTGTTACCTTGGACATATTTATTTAGGATCTCTCTGCCTCAGTATCCTTATTTATAAAATGGTGATGATAATTAAACCAAAAAGAATGCTGTTTAGATTGAATGAGTTAAGATATATCAGGTACATGGAAAAATTCTTGGCACATAGAAAAATCCCAATAAGTATTGGCTCTTGTTGCTTTTACTATATGCATTGAGAAAAACTCAAAGCTTATTTTCAGCCAGAGCTAGAGGCACAAAAAGATTCAAGGGATTTCTTAGGGGTGAAGTTAACAAAGCTTCAAGTTAACTACCAATATGTAACCAGGAATTTCAACTAATATGTGCCTATGTGCAGCGTAGAGGTAAGTTTGAAATTTGTATAACACTTCCATGATTTACAAACTTATAGAACTTAAATTTTCTAATTTGTGTTTTCTTTTGGATCTTCTAGAAAATTCCAGCTGTAGCCCTTGCACCAGAAGCTGAAATAATAGAAGCTGTGTACGATGCATTAGGGTATTGAAGAAAATACATTTTGAATTAAATGTTTGGAATATAAGGAAGGAAAGGTGATTGAAAATGGGGCGGAAGAAAATTCAAATCACACGCATAATGGATGAGAGGAATCGACAGGTAAATGAAAATTTTAACTTATTTATTCTTGATGTAAATATTTTTTTTTTTAAAGAGGAGCATAGGATAGAATGGTTGAGTTTTTCTTAAATTTAATTCCAAGTCTATTTTTGTTTTCAAACTAAATAAAAAATTTAAAAACTTTTAGCTTGTCATCATGTGCTTTAAAGAAACGTTTTCTTATTGCAAAAATCATAGATGTTGGTTCTAGAAAATATAGGGGAAAAGAAGAGATCACTGTAGTCCCACCGTTACTGTCCATTGTGTAGATTTATTGTAATATACTTAGTCTTTTGTTCATTTGATTATGTTTGTTTTTAATAGGTTAATTATTATTATAAATTCTCACCTCTATTTTCATAATTAGGGAATACCTAAGTTAACTATGGTTATCAGTGAATGTGCTTTAGTCACTTAAATTTTCTGGTTAACCAACAAATAAAGAGAATTTTTTTATAACTCACTCATATTATCACAAATATTCCCAGAACAGTTATTATATTGATCTCAGTTTTAATTGATAAAATATAGTGAACTTAATTTTTAGCACCAGTGTCAATAAACCCTTATAAGTTCAAGATAATTATAGTACTGATATATAAAGACTAGAAATTGTAAGAGTTTAGAGCAGGTATTGGCAAACTGTGGTTCATGGGCAAGCTGGCTCATTTTACAAACAAATCATTGTTAGAAAACTGCCATGTGCATTTGTTTACATATTGTCTGTGCCTGATTTCACATTGTAACAGCACAATTGAGTAGTTGCCCATAGGCCTAAAATCTTTACTCCTGGCCTTTTAAGAAGTTTGCTATGCTCTTGGTTTACAGGAAAGAAGGAAAAATAGTTTCATAGAATATTGTAAATAATCTAGTATTCACAGCATATGCAGGAGGGGTAGATTCTGCTCTGGAAAGTTTACCTCTCAGGAGAAGTTTCCAGAAAAGCTGGTTTCTGGAAGCTTACGAGGAACAGAACAGCACTAAAGATAAAATCTGCCGAGTCTGAGTAGTAATTCATCTGGTAATATGGATATAATTGGAGACAAAACTCAGCTGAATAGCTGATAGAGAAGTTAGTGGAAGTGATTAGAGTTGTCACTGGACCTAAATGATGAGAACTCCTGATTCATCTCATGAAAATTCTTCTGATAAAATGTAGGGCTCACACAGTATGATTCTTTATGAAGGTTGATAAAACAGGGGAGAGTGAGAAAATAACTATTCCATCATGATTCTAAGCAAGCTTGCAAGTAAATGTCCCTTCATAAATCTGAGGACTATGTCACATAGAGGGAACATGGGGGACCTGCTTCATGAACACATGCAATATTAATGTAAAATAGGGTTTATTCGGGGAATAACATAAAAGCAGAGAACTGGCAAAGGACGTAACATTCCCTGAACTCTCATTATCCCATAGAGAGTCATGTTTAAATTGAGCATAGATACACTGGATCTACCAGTGGAAAAGACATCCCAACTTTAGAGAGAAAAAGGAGCTAGGCATATGTAAGTGACTGTGTAATGGAGCTTTTTAAGCTAAGGAAATGATATTATTAAAAGATGAAGCTTGCCACTATACTCAGCAACTAGAATTAGCCAGAATTAATAATTAATATGTTGAGTTTACCTAAGTCATTTTCTTACTAAGCTGCCAGATGGGGCAAGGGTAAGGGTGTCTGAAATTCTTCTCAGGAGATTTTGGCAAAGAATGCAGAAACCATACTGTGGAGGTAGTTAGACAATTTGGTTTTCAGGTTTGATTAGGCACAGACGTAATTTGTCATTTTTAACTTGTGGATTTTGAGTTAAAAGTTTCATTATTCTTGCATTAAAATGGGGGAAAAAGGTTTCTGTGCTGAAGAGAATATGTGTCACTTATTCATCCAAATTTGAATATTTACCATATCAGAGAGAGACTGTGAAGCACTGGAGACTCATTCAAAATATATAGCCTACAGAAGAAATTTAACTATGTGGCAGATAGATGCTAAGCTTAGGTGTTGGGAGGGTTTATGGAAGGAACTACCAACCTCTGGGGTTGTTTAGCGAGCAGTACTGAAGGAGGTAACAGCGAATAGAGTTTTTAATGATGGATTTTTGGAGCTACTAAGATAAAATCACACTTCAAGTCATTAGAAGAGTGAGTTAAAACTCTTGGGGTTGACACTACCATGCACTTAAGAGCTGCTTCACCTCACTTCAATTCTACTTGGAAGCTTTCACTTGACTTCCATTTGGGAGCTTCTAGTGAAACCTTGTGTTGGTCCTTCTTGGCATAATATGTTTCTATTTAAAAAGTAAATTTTGTATTAAAGTATAACATAAAAGAAAAGCACACAAATCCTAAGTGTGGCTAAGAGAGTTATTGCAAAAAGTACATGGCCACGTAACCAGCATATCCCAGTGCACCACCCCAGAAACTCTCTGTCTTGTCTCCCAGGCATTATCTCCCTGCCCCAGGGAAGGAAAATCATTAACTGAACTTTCTAACACATAGGTTAATTACCCCTGGTTTTGAATTTATGTGAACAGCATGTGTTCGTTTGGGCAACATTATGTTTGTGAAATTAATGTTAGTGTTGCATGTGGGTATATATGTAGATGTATTTTATAAATCTACATATTCATATATGTTTTCATTGATGTATGATATCCCATTGAGTGGATAGAACACAATGTGTACACTTATTTTTTCAACTGTAAATAGAATTTTGGGTTGTTTTCTACTTTGAGACTATTATAAAGAGTGCTATTTTGATTACTCCCGTGTGTGTCTTTGGTACCTATGCATGCTTGGGTATGTACCGAGGGGTACAGTTGCTAAGTCAGAGAATATACCTGTGATAGCTTTAATAACAATAGTTTTCTAAAGTGGTTGTACTGATTTATAATTTTTGCTCTGCTAACAGGGTGTGAAAGTTCCAGCTGCTCAGCTGCTCTAAATATTCACCATTACTAGTTTTTATCCCTTTCATTTTAGCTGTTCTGGTGGGTGAGCAAAAGTAACATTTTAATTTTAAGTTTCTGTGATGTTTGATGAAGTTGATCACCTTTTCATATCTTTCCTGGCCCTTTAGATACCTTCTTTTATGGCTTACCTGTTAAGTCGTACCTCACTACCTTTTCTTAGGCAGTCTCCTTGACTGCTTTTTTCTTAGTAATTATTAGTATACATTCTGTATATAATATATTCTGAGTGTTTTGTTCATTGTGTGCATTTCAAATAACTTCCCTCATATCATGGCTTGCCTTTTCACTTTTTCAATTCTTTTTTTTTTTTTTTTTAATGTTGTCCAGGTTCTCTTCCTTTTTTTTTCCTTTATGGCTAATGCTCTATGTTGTGTTGGAGAATTACTTACCTATCATAAGTCCATAAAGATTGTTTTTATGCTTTCTTCTGCTTTTTACCTTTCATGTTTTAGATCTGTTATCCATTTTGAATTTAGTTTTGTGTATGGTTTGAGGTGTTGGGTTAAGATTTGTTTTCCTGATAAATACTCAGTTCACCCAGTACAGTTTGTTTTAAGAACCATCCATCCTTCCTCCATTGCATGACAGGGGTTGCCTTTGCTGTGAATCAAGGAATCATACACATGTGGGGCTGTTTCTGAACTCCGTTTTGTTCCATTTTTGTATTTAATATCCTTGCTCAATTCTGTACTATTTTAATTACTGTAGTTTAATATTTGGTAGTAGAAATTCTCTACCATGGTATTCTGCATGACTGAGTGGTTGTTCTTGTCATTTTTCTTTCCAAGTGAAACCAAGTGTCAATATTCACTTAAGAGATGGGCGCCGGGGTGGCTCAGTGGGTTATGCCGCTGCCTTCAGCTCAGGTCATGATCTCAGGGTCCTGGGATCGAGTCCCGCATCGGGCCCTTTGCTCAGCAGGAAGCCTGCTTCCTTCTCTCTCTCTCTGCCTGCCTCTCTGCCTACTTGTGATCTCTCTCTGTGAAATAAATAAATAAAATCTTTAAAAAATATATTCACTTAAGAGAATCAACAAAATAAACTTACTGGAATTCAGATGTATGGATTGATTTAGGAGAACTGAAATCTTTACAGTATTAAGTCTTGTAATCCATAAATAGATATGGTTACCTTACATTTGTTTTTCATTAATGTACAGGTCTAAACATTTTTTATTTTGTTTATTTATAGGTATTGGATTTTTTTTAGTGTCATTATGTTTTTCCCCAGATTTCATTAATCTCGATGCTTGTTGCTAAGCCTATAAAAGCTTAGTTTATTTTTTTAATGTTGACTTTGTGTCTAGCAATCTTGCAAAATTCACTTTCAAAATTTACTTATTTCTAATAGTATAAGTTGTACACTATTTTGGATTTCCTATGTAAACAGTTGTGTTGTCTGTGAACAGTGATTTACTCTTTTTGAAATCCTTTATTACATTATCTTGTTTCATTGTACCAGCTAGGACCTCTAGAATAATGAATAAATGTGAAGGTAGTGGGCATCCTTTGTCTCATTCTCAACTTTAGGAAAACACATTGAATATGTGATCATTGATTATGGTATTTACTGAGAGTTTTTCTAAAAGATCCCTTTTATCAGAATAGAAAAGTTTTCTGCTATTTCTAATGCCACTGTTTTTATCCTGAATCAGTATTGAATTTTATCAAAAGCTTTTTCTGAGTTTATGTAGATGATTCTATGGTATTTTTCTCCCCTTTTTTCTTTAATGTAGTATCCTATGTTGGTTGATTTTCAAATGTTAAAGCATTTGAATGCTTTAAAAATGTATTTCTTGAAATACACCTTTATATATATCACATGATTTGATTGTTCTTACCCCATTTTTTATTTTTGCGAGTATTTGTGTGTGTGTGTGAGTTTAGTCTGAAATTTTTTTTTCTTGTAATGTCATTCTTAGGTTATGACAAGTTATGCTGGCCTTATAAAATGAGTTGGGAAGTCTTGTTTCTTGTTCTCTGGAGAAGTTTGTGTAATAGTAATATATTTCTTCTTTGAATACTTGGAAAAGTTTACCAGTAAATCTGTTTGTCCTTGGATTTTACTGTGTGAGAGTTTTTTTAAAGTAAATATTTAATTTCTGTAAGAGATGGACTGATTCCTACTCTTCTACTTTTTCTGCCAGTTGGGTAAGTTGGGTTTTTCAAGAAATTCTCTATTTTATTTAAATTGTTAATATTATTGATATTCAAAGTGCATATGCTCTAATTTTCTTCATATTGCTCATATTCTCTTTTATATTTTGTCTTCCATTCCTTATATTGTTACTTCGTGTCTTTCTTTCCCTTGATCACTGAGATTATGTCAGTTTTATTAACCTTTCTTTTCTTCTTTTTTTATTGTGTTATGTTAGTCACCATAATTATTAACCCTTTCTAAGAATGAACATTTTAGCTCACGGGTTCTGAGCTGTGTCTGCCAGAGAGATGCCTGGGGAGTGAGACAGGGTTTAATGAAATAAAAGGTGAGCCCAAAAAAGGACCTGCCCTCTCCCCACAGGTCTGCTTCTGGAAATGACTTTGTGGATCAGGGACCCTCCTGGGGGCCATCTTGGGGGTGATGGGCTAAAGATGGAGAACCACATGGACCACTGCAGTTACCCCTAGAACAGAGTTAATCCCTTCCAAATATTCTTGGACATGCTGGCTCCACAGAAAATTCATGAATTCGTGAGACTCTGCCAGCTCCAGCTGATTTCTTCTGACTTGCTACAACTAGAATCCATTGTCTTAATTAATACCTTTGGGGAGACCCTTTCACTCCTGGGAAGCTGCCTGCCCAGAGTGGCTGAGGGGACCTCAAAAGAGACAGATCCCTGAGACCTTGGAGGACAGGGCCAGGCTTCTCTGAAGCAGAAGGAAGCTTTAAATCAGGAGAATGAGCCTCACTTACAGGTGGGGGTCCTGAGAGAATGGTCAAGGTCTGGCCCTGCTTTGACCCGTAGGTTTCCTGTCGGGTCATGTGGGCCTTCAGTGGCTGGACACCTGGCTACAATCAGTCTTTCCACCTCCCCCCATGCCTGTAGAAGTGAGATCACTTTTTATTTCAGGGCAAAGTTAGAGCAACTATCTCCTAGAAGCTGGCTGGCCTCCCCATCCCCCAATGCAACTGCTGTGCTCTGGTTGTCAGGCAACTGTTTACCTTAGAGGTAGAGCGCCCCCCAAGGTTCTGAGCCTTCAGTTGAGACCCAGAGAACACTGGCCTTTGGAGGCAGAGCTGGGGAGCTCTCCATAGCCCTGGATGGCCTCCTGCCTACCATAGATCCACTTTCCACTTGGTCCTAGACCACCTGTGCGGTCCTCTGCTGGTGATTTCTGAAAGCTGGAGACACGTTTCAGGTCTCCGTGGATTTCCCTGGGAGATCCTGGTATAAACTGTGATACTGGTTTTACCAGTGAAGAAACAACACATTTTAGAGAAGTGTGAAGGTGTCAGGCAAAAGGTGTTTCACCCACGCTGAAGTCTGCGGAAAAGGCAGTGAGAATATGGAACCGCTGACACAAGCTGATGATGCCCGAGGTCTGCCCGGGGCGGAGGCCAGTCTTCCCAACTTAACATCCTCGTGCTTATCAGCAATAAATACAAACCTCTGTAGGCTGTCTCTTCAGAATACTCTTCACTTTCTGAAAAAGTTGCTGAAGGGCCAGCCTCCTAAATCATCTCATGAGTCTGGTCACAGACCCATCTTCAAAGCCTCAGAAGAGAAGGGAGAAGATCTTGGGGAGAAAACACTGGGTGATGTGAATAAAAACCCTCCTGATCTCCAGAGTCCAGAATGGCTCGCCCAAGAAATTGCGAGATGGAAGCAGAGACTCCATGAAATGGAGCAGGAGAAAGAAAGGCTTGAACAGTCAAACGCAGGATTCCAACAGGCCCTGAACGAGAAAGTCAGCCAGTTAGTACCCGTGGGTGAAAACCTGCTGAAGACCTTCCCCGGGCCCACACACCTTGGAGATCATTTGGGTCATGTCAACTGTGAGGTCGAGGAAAAGAGGCAAACAGAAAATGACGATGGCCCCATCCACGGGTCAGAGGGTGATCTGAAGGGTGTCACTGATGATGCTGATTCCAATGTGTCCCTTCAAAGTGCTGAAGCGAAAAAGCAGGAACTAGCCAGACAATTGCAGGAAGGAAAGCAAATGAATGAGGAGCTTATGGCACAAATAACAGATCTTCAAGCCAAGGAGGCCTCTTTGCAGCGTGAAAATTCACAGCTTGAAGAGGAGATTCAGCAGCTGAAACAGAAGCTTCAAACTCTGCCTCAATTATATCAAGAATGCATCAGCCCCGTTGAGAGAAAATGGTCGGAGGCAGAAGAGCAGTGTGCAGACATTAAGTGGAATCTTTCCTGCACACGTAGAAACATCAAGGCCATGTCTCAGACTCGAGACTTCTACAAGGACATCGCTGAAGACACCAGAAGACAATTGGAGGAAAATGCCATACACTATCAAAAGGGGATCCTCTTCCATGCAAAGAGAGCTCAGGAAAGCTGGATGGCAGCTGTGCTGACCGAGAGAAGCCTCAAGGAGCTAAAGAAAGAAAGTGATTACAACAGGCAAATGTTGGCCAAAGCAGAGTCCAACTTCCAGCTTTTCCCAAGTGGCCCTTTTACTCCTGCTCCTCCACCAGCTGCCCACAGAGACCCAGAAGTGTCAGAGAACCCCTGGATCATCAGCACCCCCAGGAAGGAGAAGAGCCAGGACTTGAGGGCCCAGGCAGCTGGGCCACACCACCAGAGCCCCCTGAGGATTTGACTGAGCTCACCGCGGGCCGGTCCTGAATTCCCACAACCACAGCATAACATCTGCATGTGTTTTCTGTCTTTAAAGTTATTTTGACTTATCTCTTTTTAGTTTAGGTATTATTTAGATAGATAGTTAGATAGTTATTTAATTGATAGTACAATTGCTTTTATTCAAGTAGATTTAGCATTATAGTTTTCAGATAGTATTTTTCCATTAAAGTTTCATTTCCTATAATTCTTACAGTTGCATTATTTTCACCAGACCCTCTAGAACTAGAAAATATTAAGTTAAAGATTTCAGTTAAAGATCTCCAGTTACTTTAACAATTATCAAAATTTGGCATGCATACAAACATTTAAAATAATCAACATTTTTTTAAGAACGTTTTTCTATGGCATGAACATATTTGTGTGCTGTTTTCATACACATAAGCTTGTATGAGACATCTGCACAAGTCAATTAATATGTATCTGAACAAATTTTGACTTGAAAAACTGGGGAAAAGAAAACCCTAAAACAACAATTTCCTATTCCAACTTCATAAAATTTTGATTATCTTAGCAGAGTTTAGTTACAATTTTTTCTCCCTTTGTTAACATTTAAAACTTTTTTCCTTTTCTTTTAGTTATTGTTTGCTAAATGTTTTGACATTTCTCAATTTATGTAGCAAAAATAAAAGTTTTTCAGAGATGGCAAGCAAACAGACCTCCCCCATGCAGTTCACAAGGCACTTTCAGTCAGTTTGGCGGTAACAGAGAGTAATAGAACAGTAAAGAAAGCTGCCAATTTTTAAAACAATTTTAAAGAGAGAAAGAAATGATGTTCACACAATTCGTATAATATGCAAAATATACCTAGCTCGTATATACACAAAAGGAGAATTGCCCAATGTATCAGATAGATGCTTGCCCTCTTGTTTCTTGGAGCTGTGGAAGCAGAAAGCAAGGCAAAAAGCAGAGGGAGACTCCCAGATGCTAACAACAGGGGGAGCTGTTCCCACTCTTGGGCCTGCCTGGAGGGAGGAGGGGGAACGTGGTGCCATCAGGGCCCTAGGGAAGGCAGATTTAGTTCCAGGCCACCGCAATAATGCAAATGTCACCATAAAGCACATAATTCATTAATTAATATTTTTTATGGAAATCAAATAAAAAAGCCTTGTTTAAAAAATATTTTTTGTTATTATTTCATTTATTTATTTGAGGGAGAGAGTGAGAGTGAGAGAGAGCATGAGAGGGGAGAAGAACAGAGGGAGAGGCGGACTGCTCGTGGATCAGGGAGCCCCATGTGGGACTCGATCCCAGGACTCTGGGGTCATGACCCGAGCTGAAGGCCGTTGCTTTGCCAACGGAGTCCCCCAGGCACCCAAATTAAAAAATATTTTCTTGCTGAAAACTGCTAACCGTCATCTGTGCATTTAGCAAGCTGTAATCTTAGCTGGGAGGAGGGTCTCGTTTCACTATTGATGCACATTGATCAGGGTGGTGGTTGATAGAAAACTGTCACAATTTCTTCAAAGACGACGACTACCAAGGTTGCCGCATCAGCCTACCCTTCCTGTCACGAAGACTTCTGGTAGCGGGCAGGGCTGTGGAGGGACGTGAACAAATTGGAGCGCAGATGGTTGGGAATGTGAAACAGTGCAACTGCTGTGGAACATGGTGCGAAGTTTCCTCCAAAAATTAAAAAATACTCTATGATCCAGTAATCCCACTTCTGTATTGCGGAAAACTGAAATCAGGATCTGAACGGGGTTTCTGCATTTCTAGGTTTATAGGGCACTATTCCCAGGAGCCCATGGATGGATGGATGGGCTGAGAGAATGTGGTGTGAATGAGTAAAGAAAATGTAATATTATTCTTTAAAAAGAAGGAAATTCTGTCACACGTTACATATGAATGAAACTTAAGGATATTGCGTTACACAAAATAAGCCAGTCTCACATACACACACAGACACCAGATTTTCTGAGTCCCCTTATATGAGATCTCTAAAATGGTTGAAAATAATATAAAATAGGGACAGCTGGGTGGCTCAGTAGGTTAAAGCCTCTGCCTTCAGCTCAGGTCATGATCCCAGAGTCCTGGGATCGAGCCCCACTCTGGGCTTTCTGCTCGGCGGGGAGCCTGCTTCCTCCTCTCTGCCTACTTGTGATCTCTGTCTGTCAAATAAATGAATAAAATCTTAAAATAATAATAAAAATAAAATAAAAAATAAAGCAGTCAAATTTCTACAAACAGAAATTGGAACCATGGCTCCCAGGGCTGAGGGGTGGAAGGAACGGGGTTGTTCTTCCCTGTGCATAGAGTTTCAGATTTGCAAGATTAAAATTTCTAGCAACCCTTGCACAATTATGTGAATTTAGTTAATAATACAAAACAGCAAACTCAAACTCGCATGAGAACAAATGTGTCCTTTCTATCCCCCCAGAATCAAATCAGAAGTTAGGGAGTTAGCCAATGAGGAGGAAGCTGGTGTCTTATTTTCCTATTATTCTATGATGTTTGGGTGCCCTGATTATATACCTCTGGAGAATATCCTAGATATAACCTCAAGATAGAGATTAATCCTAAGGCGCCTGGGTGGCTCAGTGCCTGAGGAATCCAGTTCTTGCTTTGGGTTCAGGTGATGATCTCAGGGTCTGGTATTGAGCCCTGCATCTGAGCTTGTCCCTCGCACTCCTCCTCCCCCACGTACGCGCTCTCTTTCTCTCTCAAATAAATAAATAAATAAATAAATAAATAAATAAATAAAATCTTTTTAAAAAGAGATGATTCTACCTAGAGAACATTTCTCAGGTAGTTCTTCCTATCTCAAATGAAGCTGGTGATTAAACCCAGTCATATCACTCCCCTCTTTTTTTTTTTTTTAACAGAGAAAGCAGCAAGCGGGAGGAACAAAGGAACAACAGGCAGAGAAAGAGGAAGAAACAGCCTTCCTAGTGAGCAAGGAGTCCTATGTGGGGCTCCATCCTAGGACCCTGGAATCATGACTTGAGGCTAAGACAGACACTTAACTGATTGAACCACCTAGGAGCCCCGTCCTCCTGGAATCTCAAAACACTTCCCCATTTTGTAATCCAAACAGGTTTACCAGCAAAACAGGTTGTACCAGGCCATGCTGGGGGTCCTGAAGACTGTTAACGTTCAGTCATTACAAAATGAAATTAATATTTGAGCAAATATGCACCATTTATTGTGTTTATAGACTTATTTTTGGTTATTGCCTGTTTAATTTTCCCCTTAATCAGAATTGATTTTAAAAGCTGTTTGCATATACAAACCTCTTTTCTTTCACACTGCATTATACTCAGGGCAGAGGTATCCAGTGAAATTTGGTAAGTTCAAACATAAAGTAGAAATTTTCTTCATAATTAGGTTGAGGTTTTTTTTTTTTATCAACGCTTGAGGAGATGCTTAGAATTTTAGGCCCTTAAGACTTGATACAGGGAATGTTAATACCCTGTCAGGAGCACTTTGTTTCATTTTGCTTTCTAATTTGTTGGCATTCATGATTAAGCACATAATTAACAAGCTAGTATAACAGGAGAAGGCATT
>NW_028133827.1:0-40000 GCF_964662115.1 Mustela nivalis | reverse complement strand
CCCACCCCCAGACCCCTTCAAAACCCTCAGGTTGGGACGCCTGGGTGGCTCAGTTGGTTGGACGACTGCCTTTGGCTCAGGTCATGACCCTGGAGTCTCGGGATCGAGTCCCGCATCGGGATCCCAGCTCCATGAGGAGTCTGCTTCTCTCTCTGACCTTCTCCTCGTTCATGCTCTCTCTCACTGTCTCTCTCTCAAGTAAATAAATAAAATCTTTAAAAAAAAAAAACCCTCAGGTTGTTTTTCAGAGTCCATAGTCTCTCATGGTTCACCTCCCCTTCCAATTTCCCTCAACTCCCTTCTCCTCTCCATCTCCCCATGTCCTCCATGGTATTTGTTATGCTCCACAAATAAGTGAAACCATATGATAATTAACTCTCTCTGCTTGACTTATTTCACTCAGCATAATCTCTTCTAGTCCCATCCATTTTGCTACAAAAGCTGGGTATTCATCATTTCTGATGGAGGCAAAATACTCCATAGTGTATATGGACCACATCTTCCTTATCCATTTGTCCATTGAAGGGCATCTTGGTTCTTTCCACAGTTTGGCGACCATGGCCATTGCTGCTATAAACATTGGGGTACAGATGGCTCTTCTTTTCAAATACATCTGTATTTGTGAACACCAAGACAGCATGGTACTGGCATAAAAACAGACACATAGACCAGTGGAACAGAATAGAGAGCACAGGTATGGACACTCAACTCTATGGTCAAATAATCTTTAACAAAGCAGGAAAAAATATACAGTGGAAAAAAGACAGTCTCTTCAATAAATGGTGCTGGGAAAACTGGACATCTTTATGTAGAAGAATGAAACTCGACCATTCTCTTACACCGTACACAAAGATAAACTCAAAATGAATAAAAGACCTCAACATGAGACAGGAATCCATCAGAAACCTAGAGGAGAACATAGGCAGTAACCTCTTTGATATCAGCCACAGCAACTTCTTTCAAGATATGTCTCCAAAGGCAAAGGAAACAAAAGCAAAAATTAACTTTTGGGACTTCACCAAGATCAAAAGTTTCTGCACAGAAAAGGAAACAGTCAAGAAAACAAAGAGGCAACTCACGGAATGGGAGAAGATGTTTGCAAATGACAGTACAGACAAAAGGTTGATATCCAGGATCTATAAAAAACTCCTCAAACTCAACACACACAAAACAGACAATCATATAAAAAATGGGCAGAAGATATGAACAGACACTTCTCCAATGAAGACATACAAATGGCCATCAGACACATGAAAAAGTGTTCATCATCACTAGCCCTCAGGGAGATTCAAATTAAAACCACATTGAGATACCACCTTACACCAGTTAGAATGGCCAAAATTAGCAAGACAGGAAACAACATGTGTTGGAGAGGATGTGGAGAAAGGGAAACCCTCTTATACTGTTGGTGGGAATGCAAATTGGTGCAGCCACTTTGGAGAAGAGTGTGGAGATTCCTCAAGAAATTAAAAATAGAACTTCCCTATGACCCTGCAATTGCACTACTGGGTATTTACCCCAAAGATACATACATTTTTTAATTAACACTGGACATTTAAAAGGTAAAAAGACAACTAATATATCAATAATGAACACACTGGTATAGAAAATACATAAAAACACAATACAAAAAATGTAGGAAGCAGAAAGAGGAACATTTTCATAATGAGGAGATAAGAGTAAAATGGGCTAATACTGTAGTAACTACGGTGCCACGAAGAGTGATAGACTTTGGTTATTCCAAAATGCTCCTAAATGCCTAAGTTCTAGTATATTATTCACTTTTTTATTCTTTAAAAGACTATGACTTTCAGAAAATGTGCATGATCCCACTGATTCAACATATTTTCTGTATATGATTATTGTAACTATGTATACAATATCATATTCTGGATGATTCAACGATTTATAGGCAAAAACAGTTTCTACTTTGTACTTTAATTATTTTATGATCCTCTCAATTGATACAGAAAAAAAAAAAACATTTGTCAAAATACAGCATCCTTTCTTGATTAAAACTCCACATTGTAGGACTAGAGGGAAACATACCTCAATCTCATAAAAGTCATATAGGAAAAGCCCACAGCAGATATCGTGCTCAATGGGGAATACCTGGGAGCTTTTCCATTAAGGTGAGGAACACAACAGGGATGTCCACTCTCACTACTGTTATTCAACATACTACTAGAAGTCCTAGCCTCAGCAATCAGACAAAAAATAAATAAATAAAAGGCATTCAAGTTGGCAAGGAAGAAATCAAATTCTTTGTCTTCATAAATCACATGATACTTTATGTGGAGAACCCAAAAGACTCCACCCCAAAATTGCTAGAACTCATACAGGAATTCAGCAATGTGGCAGGATATAAAAATCAATGCACAGAAATCAATTGCATTTCTATAACTAACAATGAGACAGAAGAAAGAAATTAAAGAATCGATCCTATTTACAATTGCACAAAAAAATCATAAGATACCTAGGAATAAAACTAACCAAGGTGGTAAAAACATCTGTACTCTAAAAACTACAGAACACTTATGAAAGAAATTGAAAAAGACAAAAAGAAAGGGAGAATGTTCCATGCTCATGGGTTGAGAGAACAAATATTGTGAAAATTTCTATGCTACCCAGAGTGATCTTCACATTCAATACAATCCCTACCAAATACCATCAAAATTTTTCATAGAGCTGGAATAAATAGTCCTAAAATCTGTATAGAAAAAGAAAAGACTGAAGAGCCAGAGGAATGTTGAAAAAGAAAACCAAATCTGGGGGTATCACAATACCAGACTTCAAGCTCTATTACAAAGCTGTAATCATCAAGACAGTATGGTACTGGCACAAAAACATACCCATAAATCAATGGAACAGAACAGAGAAGCCAGAAATGGATCCTCAACTCTATGGTCAGCTAATCTTTGACAAAGCAGGAAAGAATATCCAGTGGAAAAAGCACAGTCTCTTCAATAAATGGTGTTGGGATAATTGGACAGCCACACAGAGGAATGAAACTGGTGCATTTTCTTACAACCATACACAAAGATAAACTCCAAACGGACAGTGGCACCTGGGTGGCTCAGTGGGTTAAAGCTTCTGCCTTCAGCTCAGGTCATGATCCCAGGGTCACAGGATCGAGCCCCACATTGGGTTCTCTGCTCAGCAGGGAGCCTGCTTCCTTTCCCCTCTCTCTGCCTGCCTCTCTGCCTACTTGTGATCTCTGTCAAATGAATAAATAAAATCTTTTAAAAACTCCAAATGGACAAAAGACCTCAATGTGACTCAGGAATCCATTAGAATCATAGAGGAGAACACAGGGAGAAACCTCTTTAACTTTGACTGCAGCAACTTCGTGCTAGACATGTCTCCAAAGGGAAGGAAAACAAAAGTGAAAATGAAGTATTAGGACTTTATTAAGATAAAAAAGGTTCTGCAAAGCAAAGGAAATAGTCATCAAAAGTAAGAGGCAACTCACAGAATGGGAGAAGATATTTGCAAATGACATATCAAAGGGAAGTTATCCAAGATCTATAAGGAACTTACCAAACCCAATATCCTAAAAAAATAATAATAATAATAATCCTAACAAGAAATGGGCAGAAGACATGGACATTTCTCCTAAGAAGACCTACAAATGGCCAACAGACACATGGAAAAAAAAATGCTTCATATCAGTTGGCAGAGAAATACAAATCAAAACCACAGTGAGCTACTACCTTACATCAGTCAGAATATCCAAAATTGGCAAGACAGAAAACAACAAGTGTTGACGAGGATGCAGAAAAAGGGCAACCATTTTACACTGTTAGTGGGAATGCAAGCTGGTACAACCACTCTGGAAAACAGTATGGAGATTCCTCAAGAAGTTAAAAATAGAGATACCCTATGACCCAGCAACTCCACCACTAGGTATTTATCCCAAAGATACAAATAGAGTGTCTGTTGGGACAACTGCACCCCAATGTTTATAGCAGCAGTGTCCACAATACTCAAACTGTGGAAAGAGTCTAAATGTCCATAGATAAATGACTGGAAAAAGAAAATGTGGTATAAATACATACAATGGAATATTACTTGGCTATCAGAAAAGATGAATACCTACCATTTACATCAATGCGGATGGGACTGGACAGTATAATGGTGAGTGAAATAAGTCAATCAGAGAAAGACAACTCATATGTGGAATATAAGAAACAGTACAAAGGATCATAGGGGAAGGGAGAGAATATGCAATGGAAAGAAATCATAGAGGGAAATAAATCATGAGAGACTCTTAACTATAGAAAACAAACTAAAGCTTGTTGAAGGGGTGGTGGATGGAAGGCACTTGTATGGTAAGCATTGGGTGTTATATGCAACTGATTAGTTATTGAACTCTACTCTGAAACTAATGATGTACTGTATGTTGGTTAATTAAATTTAAATTTAGAAAGTCAATGTACAGAAATCAGTGGCTTTCTTATACAATAACAATGAAAATACAGAAAGGGAAATTAGAGAATCAATTCCATTTACTATAGCACCAAGAACCATAAGATACCTGGGAATAAACCTAACCAAAGAGGTAAAGGATCTGTACTCTAGGAACTACAGAACTCATGAAAGAAATTGAAGAAGACACAAAAAGATGGAAGACCATTCCATGCTCTTGGATCAGAAGAATAAACATTATTAAAATGTCTCTACTGCCTAGAGCAATCTATACTTTTAATGCCATTCCAATCAAAATTCTACTGGTATTCTTCAAAGAGCTGGAGCAAATGATCCAAAAATTTGTATCGCTACAGAAGAGACCCCGAATTGCTAAGGAAATGTTGAAAAACAAAAATAAAATGGGGGGCATCACGTTACCTGATTTCAAGCATTACTACAAAGCTGTGATCACCAAGACAGCATGGTACTGGCATAAAAAAGAGACAAATAGACCAGTGTAACAGAGTAGAGAGCCCAGATATGGACCCTCAACTCTATGGGCAAATAATTTTCGATGAAACAGGAAAAAATATACAGTGGAAAAAAGACAGTCTCTTCAATAAATGGTGCTGGGAAAACTGGACAGCTATAAGTAGAAGAATGAAACTCTACCATTCTCTTACACCATACACAAATAAAAACTCAAAATGGATAAAAGACCTCAATGTGAGACAGGAATCCATTAGAATCATAGGCAGTAATCTCTTTGATATCAGCCACAGCAACTTCTTTCAAGATATGTCTCCAAAGGCAAAGGAAACAAAAGCAAAAATTAACTTTTGGGACTTCATCAAAATCAAAAGCTTCTGCACAGCAAAGGAAACTGTCAAGAAAACAAAAAGGCAACCCACGGAATGGGAGAAGATATTTGCAAATGACAGTACAGACAAAAGGTTGATATCCAGGATCTGGATATCTGGAACTCCTCAAACTCAACACACACAAAACAGACAATCATATAAAAAATGGGCAGAAGATATGAACAGACACTTCTCCAATGAAGACATACAAATAGCTATCAGACACATGAAAAAGTGTTCATCATCACTAGCCCTCAGGGAGATTCAAATTAAAACCACATTGAGATATCACCTTACTCCAGTTAGAATGGCCAAAATTAGCAAGACAGGAAACAACATGTATTGGAGAGAATGTGGAGAAAGGGGAACCCTCTTACACTGTTGGTGGGAATGCAAGTTGGTGCAGCCTCTTTGGAGAACAGTGTGGAGATTCCTCAAGAAATTAAAAATAGAACTTCCCTATGACCCTGCAATAGCACTTCTGGGTATTTACCCCAAGGATACAGATGTAGTGAAAAGAAGGGCCATCTCTACCCCAATGTTTATAGCAGCAATGGCCACGATTGCCAAACTGTGGAAAGAACCAAGATGCCCTTCAATGGACAAAATGATAAGGAAGATGTGGTCCATATACACTATGGAGTATTATGCCTCTATCAGAAAGGACGAATACCCAACATTTGTAGCAACATGGACGGGACTGGAAGAGATCATGCTGAGTGAAATCAGTCAAGTAGAGAGAGTCAATTATCATATGGTTTCACTTATTTGTGGAGCATAACAAATACCGTGGAGGACATGGGGAGATGGAGAGGAGAAGGGAGTTGAGGGAAATTGGAAGGGGAGGTGAACCATGAGAGACTATGGACTCTGAGAAACTATCTATGGGTTTTGAAGGGGTCTGGGGGTGGGAGGTCGGGGTACCAGGTGGTGGGTATTATAGAGGGCATGGATTGCATGGAGCACTGGGTATTGTACAAAAATAATGAATACTGTTATGCTGAAAATAAATAAATAAATTTTTTAAAAAATAAATTAATATTTTACTATCTATATTATATTATACTTTGGTGAGTTGTGATTAACTTAATCATTTCCAAATTGTTGAATATTTAATTCTTTACTGCTCTTTGATAATCTGGACATGCACAATTTGCACGTTTTTACCGGTTCTTCTGGTGAATTCCTTAGAATTCCTTATTGCTAGAAGTGGGATTATTTGATCCAAATATACAAATACCTGCATGACTTACAATATGTTGAATTTGGAAAAGCTTATGACAAACTAGTAAAGTATCTCACTCCTTCTAATAATAGTATTTTATGATAGAATCCTAATTTTTTATCAACTTTCCAATGACATGTAAATTATTTATAATATAGAAAAATTCAAAAGATAAAAGAGTATCCCTGTTTATATATGTCCTTCAAATAATATTTCCACTGGAAAAAATTCTGGAACTGAAATTACTAACCTGAAAGAATTGTGTTTATATAAATTATGATTAGCATGGTCAAAATTCCCTTGAAAATAATTTATAGTTCCACATTGTAAAATTAGAATTATCAATACCTCCATAATCCAATATGTCTTTCAATCTTCATCAATATAGTAAATATAATTTAAATAACCCCTTGCAGTTATTATTAGATGTTGGCATAAACATTATACATTAACTTTTTTTATCATAAATCTGTAATAATGAAGAAAAGAAGCCTGAAATCTATTCCCCCATACATCATAAACTTTAAGAAAACAAATTCCAAAAATGTTTGAAGAAAGGTAGTCATGAAGCCAAGGCTACAAGGAAGGTAATTTAAATGGATGAGAGAAACTAAAAAGCATATTTTAGTACAATTTTTAAGTGTCCAAATATCATAAATAATATGAAAGTGGCTTGGCTAAATGAAAATTAACAGGCAACATAACAACATCATAGCATGTTATAAATAGATCTCTATGAAAAACTAGTATTTCAAAAAGTATTCAAAAATGGCAGAAGAGTCATTCAACTAGGTGAAATACCAGCCTCTAATAATTTTAAAGGTTAATAAGATACACTAAATCTTAAAGAAATGAACAGATAAGCAAGCAAAGACCAAAAAATACCTACATAAAACCAAAGACCACAATAAAGTGCAAGTAAGGAGTTTAAGCAAAGGATGATAAAGAAGATGGCATATAAGAAAGAGACTAAACAACTAAATACTTAGTTTCCTTTTTTTTTTTTTTTTTTTTTTTTTTTGGCCAGGACCATAGCCATCACATTGTAAAGAGCAAAATAAAAACATTGAAAGATTAGATTAGTGTTGTTGGTCAAAGTATGTAAGAGATAGAAGGACCCAAATGAATTTGAGTGTCCTGGCCCAAATGAATTGTGTTACAAAGTATTAAATGTGGATACGAATCACTTCAAAGTCATGATTAGAAATCTAGGAGAATAAGAAAACTTAATTCAGGAAAATCTTTCCTTAGTTTTTAATAGTGAGCATTAAAAGCTACGTCATCATTTAACTCAAAATTGACCCCTGGCAAGCCCCTGGAACACGTCATTAAAAACACATATATGAATCACAAGTCTGTACCTCTGAAACAAACAGTATATTATATGTTAATTGAATTTAAATAGAAATATTCAATAAGTAAAACAAAACAAAAGCAAAAAAAGGCACATCTAGATTTCAGTATGGGTTCTGTATAAAACACAAACATGAACACAAGAAAATCCTTTAACGAATCTATGTTAAATTTCCCAAACCAAAAAAAAAAAAAAAAGAAGGAGGTATAACAGAAGGGTCCAATGAAACGGTCCAACTCTCAGATGGAAATACTGGTTATATTGTGTCTTTAAATGTGTTAAAGAAGGAGAGAGGAAGTAAGATGGCAGAGGAGTAGGAAACTGAAATAGCATTAGGTCCCAGGAGTTCAGCTAGATAATTACGAAACCATTCTGAACACCTACAAACATAACTGGAGATAGAAGAGAAGAAGAGCAGCAATTCTAGGTACAAAAAACCAACCACTTTTGGGAAAGAAGGGTGTGCTGAGAGGTGAATCTGAAGGGATGGGAAGATAAACTGGAGGGGAGGAGCCAGTTCCTGGCAAGTGGTGGAGCAGTGAAGCACAAAAACAGAACTTTTAGAAGTTTGCTCCACTGAGGGACTTTACTCCAGAGGCTAAGCATAAGTGGAGCTCTTGTGAGGACAGTGTGGTCTCAGGGCCCGCAGGGTCACAGAAAGACCAGGGGTGTCTGAGTGTTGTACAGCTGTCAGGTATTGGAACTGGGAAGCCAGCTACAGGTTTGGAGCTGAGGTGGGGGCTCTCAGCTCAGGGATACCCTAAACTGTGATCCAAGGCACAGTCAGACCACTACTCTTCAAGCAGGGACCCCAAAGTGGCAGATCCAGAGAGACCCCCACCTTGTCCCTCCAGGAGGAGCAATGCTGGAGTGTGTGGCAGGAATCTGCTGGGTTTGGAGACTCCAAATGGGGCTGTGTGCCAGAGATAGAACCACTCAGTCATGGGCTGGGTGAGCACAGAGCACAGCTGGAAACCAGGGAGATGGGAGGGATTGACTGCTTTTCTCTGAGGGTGCACTGAGTAATTTGGCTCTAAGCTCTCAGCTTCTCCAGGCTGGAGAGTGGGAGGCTGCCATATTCATTCCCATGCTCCAGAGCTCTACAGAAAACTTTCAGGGAACAAAAGCTCTCAAGAGCAAACCCAAGCAGATTACTTAGCCTGGCCCCTGGCAAGGGTGGTGCAATTCCACCTTGGTCAAAGACATTTGAGAATCACAGCAACAGTCCCCTCTCCCAAAAGATCAGCAAGAACATCCAGCCAAGACCAAGTTCACTAATCAATGACAACTGCAGAACTCCAGAGCTAGGGGAAAGCAACACATAAAAGTCATGGCATTTTCCCCATTATCCTTTAGTCTTACAAAGTTATTTTATTTTATTTTTTTTATTCTATTTTTTTTTTACCTTCCTTCTTTCCTCTTCTAACTTTTTAAGCTATTTTATCTTATAATACCTTTTAAAATAATTTTTTAAATGTTGATTGTTATAGTCTTATTTTATCCTTTCATTGTATTTAACCATATTTTTTATACACATATAGTTTTTTTTTTCTCTTTAAAACTTTGGGGTACAATTTCTTCTAACAGATCCAAATATACCCTAAATATAACTCCAATTTGATCACATTCTCTCTCTTTTGTTTTTCTTTTCTATTTCCAACCAATTTATCTTATCAATACTTTTTTAGACTCTTCTTCTCATTTCCATCTTTACAGCCATATTCCATCCCTTCATTGTGTTTACACTTATTTTTGTACATATATAAGTTTTTCTCTCTTTAAAAATTTGGGAGGTAGTTTCTTCCAAGAGACCAGAATACACTCAAAATCCAGTGGGTGGCACCATTCTATTTACCAGTCTAATATATAAATATTAGAGGAGATATATCCCCTAATATATTAGGGGATATCTAATAGCTAATATATTCCTATATATTATATATATAGGAAGCCCTAAGCTGAGAGCTTAGGACCCCATTCCTAATATATATAATATATATTATGTATATATGTGTCCATATATACATAATTATTTTACCCCCATCCTCTCCCCTCAGTTTAGGTTCTTTTCTGATTTGGTTAGAGTATATTATTCTGGGGTCTTTGTCATTCTGTTAGTATTTTATTATCTCATTCATATAGTCTTATCTGGATAAAATGACAAGGCAGAAAAACTCACCACAATAAAAGAACAAGAAGCAGTACCAACAGCTAGGGACCTAATCAATACAGACATTGGTAATATATCAGAACTAGAGTTCAGAATGACAATTATCAAGGTGTTAACTGGGCTCAAAAAAGGCATGGAAAATATTAGAGAATCCCTTTCTGGACGAATGAAAGAACTAAAATCTAGCCCAGTTTAAATTAAAAAAAAAAAAAAGCTATTAATGAAGTGCAATTAAAAATGGAGTATCTTGGGGCACCGGGGCAGCTCAGTGGGTTAAGCCCCTGCCTTTGGCTCAAGTCATGATCTCAGGTTCCTGGGATTGAGCCCCACATGGGAATCTCTGCTCAGTGGGGAGCCTGCTCCCTGCCCCCCACCTGCCTCTCTGCCTATTTATAATCTCTGTCTGTCAAATAAATAAATAAAATCTTTTTAAAAGTGGAGGCTCTTACTGCTAGGATAAATGAGGCAAAAGAGAGAATCAGTGATATAGAAGACCAAATGATGGAGAATAAAGAAGCTGAGTAAAAGAGAGACAAACAACTAATGGACCACAAAGGGAGAATTTGAGAGATAAGTGATACCATAAGACAAAAGAGCATTAGAATAATTGGGATCCCAGAAAAAGAAGAAAGACAGAGAGGGGCAGAAGGTATATTGGAGCAAATTATAATAGAGAATTTCCCTAATACAACAAAAGGGAACAAGCATCAAAATGCAGGAGGCACAGAGAACACCCTCTAAATCAATAAAAATAGGCCCAAACCCCATCATTTAAGAGTAAAGCTTACAAGTCTCAGTGACAAAGAGAAAATCTTGAAAGCAGCTTGGGACAAGAGGGCTGTAACATACAATGGTAGAAATATTAGATTGGCAGCAGACTCATCCACAGAGAACTGGAAGGCCAAAAAGGACTGGCATGATATTATATATTCAGAGCAATAAAGGAAAAAATATGCAACCAATAATACTATATCCAGATAGGCTGTCACTGAAAATAGAAGGAGAGATAAAAAGCTTCCAGGATGAAAAATTTAAAATTAAAAAAAAAAAATTTAAAAATTGCAAATACCACGCCAGTCCTACAGGAAATATTGAAACAGGTTCTCTAAGCAAAGAGAGAGCCTAAAAGTAAGAGACCAGAACAGAGACAATATACAGTAGCAGTCACCTTATAGGCAATACAGTGGCACTAAATTCATCTTTGAATACTTACCCTGAATGTAAGTGGGCTAAATGTCACAATCAAAAGACACAGGATACCCAAATGGATTAAAAACAAAAACAAAAAACAAGACCCAGTGGTATGTTGTTGGCAAGAAATTCATTTTAGACCTAAAGACACCTCCATATTTAAAATGAAGGGATGGAAAACAATTTACCATGCTAAGGGACATCAAAAAAAGCTGGGGAGCCAATCCTTATAGCAGATAAATTAGATTTAAAGCCAAAGACTATAATAAGAGATGAGGAAGGACACTATATCATACTCAAGGCATCTGTCTAAAAAGAAGATCTAACAATTTTAAATATCTATGCCCCTAACATAAAAGCAGCCCATTATATAAACCAATTAATAACAAAACCAAAGAAACACATTGACAATAATACAATAATAGTAGGGGACTTTAATGCTTACCTCGCTGAAATGGACAGATCATCTAAGCAAAAGATTAATAAGGAAATAAAGGCTTTAAATGACACACTGGAAGAGATGGACATCACAGATATAGTCAGAACATTCCATCCGAAAGCAACAGAATACACATTTGCCTCTACTGCACATGGAACATTCTCCACAATAGATCATATCCTGGGTCACAAATCAAATCTCAACTGGTACCAAAAGATTTGGATAATTCCCACATATTTTCAGACCACAATGCTCTGAAACTAGAACTCAATCACAAGAGGAAAGTTAGAAAGAACTCAAATATGGAGGCTAATGAGCATCCTATAAAGAATGAATGGGCCAATCAGGAAGTTAAAGAAGAATTGAAAAAAGCATGGAAATGAATGAAAATGAAAACACAACTGTTTAAAATCTTTGGGACAGAGCAAAGTAGGTCCTGAGAGGAAAGTATATAATGATACAGGCCTTTCTCAAGAAACAAGAAAGGGGGGGGCCTGGGTGGCTCTGTTGGTTAAGCCACTGCCTTCAGCTCAGGTTATGATCCTGGAGTCCCTGGATCAAGGCCCACATCAGGTTCCCAGCTCCACGGGAAGCCTGCTTCTCCCTCTGACCTTCTCGCTCATGCTCTCTCTCACTTTCTCTCTCTCAAATAAATAAAATATTTTTTAAAAAAAGAAACAAGAAAAGTCTTTAGTACACAACCTAACCCTACACCTAAAGGAGCTGGAGAAAGAAATGCAAAAAAAAACCTAAACCCACAGGAGAAGAGAAAAAAATAAATACCAGAGCAGAAATCAATGAAGTAGAAACCAAAAGAATAGTAGAACAGATCAACGAAACTAAGAGCTGGTTCTTTGAAAGAATTAATAAGATTAATAAACCCCTGGCCAGACATCAAAAAGAGAAAGGAAACAAATTAATAAAATCATGAATGAAAGAGGTGACATCATAACCAACACCAAAGAAATATAAGCAATTATAAGAACATATTATGAGCAACTATATGCCAGCAAATTTGACCATCTGGAAGAAATTGATACATTCCTAGAGATATATAAACTATGAAAACTGAACCATGAAGAAATAAAAAAACTGAACAGACCCATAACCAGTAAAGAGATTGAAGCAGTCATTTAAAATCTCCCAAAACAGGGGCGCCTGGGTGGCTCAGTGGGTTAAGCCGCTGCCTTCGGCTCAGGTCATGATCTCGGGGTCCTGGGATCGAGTCCCGCGCCGGGCTCTCTGCTCAGCGGGGAGCCTGCTTCCCTCTCTCTCTCTCTCTCTGCCTGCCTTTCCATCTACTTGTGATTTCTGTCAAATAAATAAATAAAATCTTTAAAAAAAAAAAAATCTCCCAAAACAATAAGAGCCCAGGGCCAGACGGCTTCCCAGGGGAATTCTACAAAATATTCAAAGAAGAATGAATACCTATTCTCCTGAAATTGTTCCAAAACATAGAAATGGAAGCTAAACTTCCAAACTCATTTTATGAGACCAGCATTACCTTGATCCCAAAAAACAAAGACCATCAAAAAGGAGAATTACAGACCAATATCCTTGATGAACACAGATGCAAAAATTCTCACCAAAATACTAGCCAATAGGATCCAACAGTACATTAAAATGATTATTCACCACAACCAAGTGGGATTTATTCCTAGGCTGCAAGGATAGTTCAACATCCACAAATCATTCAATGATGCAATACATTAATAAAAGAAAGAACAAGAACCATATGATACTCTCAGTAGATGCTGAAAGAACATTTGAAAAGTAAAGCATCTTTTCTTGATCAAAACTCATCACAGTGTAGGCATAAAGGGTACATACCACAATACCATCAAAGCCATTTATGAAAAACCCACAGTAAATATTCTTAATGGGGAAAAAACTGGGAGCTTTTCCCCTAAGGTTAGGAACATGGAAGGGATGCTCACTATCACCACTGCTATTCAACAGAGTATTAGATGTCCTAGCCTCAGCAATCAGACAACTAAAAGAAATTAAAGGCATCCGAATTGGCAAAGAAAAAGTCAAACTCTCACTCTTTGCAGATGATATGATACTATATGTGGAAAACCTAAAAGGCTCCACTCCAAAACTGCTAGAACTTGTACAGGAATTCAGTAAAGTGTCAGGATATAAAATCAATGCACAGAAATCAGTTGCATTTATATATATGAACAGCAAGACAGAAGAAAGAGAAACTAAAGTGTCAATCCCAATTACAATTACACCCCAAACCATAAAATACTTAGGAATAAACCTAACCAAGGGGCAATGAATCTGTATTCAGAAAACTATAAAGTATTCATGAAAGAAATTGAGTAAGACAAAGAAATGGAAAAATGTTCCATGCTCATGGATTGAAAGATCAAATATTGTGAAAATGTCTATGCTACCTAAATAAATCTACATATTTAATGCAATCCCTATCAAATACCATCAGTTTTTTTCAAATAAATGGAAGAAATAATCCTAAAATTCATATAGAACCATAAAAGACCCTGAATAGCCAGAGGAATGTTGAAAAAGAAAGCCAATGTTGGTGGCATCACAATTCCAGACTTCAGGCTCTATTACAAAGCTGCCATAATTGAGACAGTATGGTATTGGCACAAAAAAAGACACATAGATCAATGGAACAGAATAGAGAGCCCAGAAATAGACCCTCAACTCTATGGTCAACTGATCTTCGACAAAGCAGGAGAGAATGTTCAGTGGAAAAAACACAGTCTCTTCAACAAATGGTGTTGGGAAAATTGAACAGCCACATGCAAAAAATTGAAACTGGACTATTTTCTTACACCACACACAAAAATAAACTCAAAAATGGATGAAAGACCTCAATGTGAGACAGGAATCCATCAAAATCCTTGAGCAGAACATAGGCAGAAACCTCTTTGACTTCAGCCACAACAACTTCTTCCTAAAAACATCACCAGAGGCAAGGAAAGCAAGGGCAAAAATGAACTACTGGGACTTCATCAAGATCAAAAGCTTTTGCACAGCAAAGGAAACAGTCAACAAAACCAAAAGACAACCAACAGAATGGGAGAAGATATTCATAAATGACGTGTCAGATAAAGGGGTAGTATCCAAAATCTATAAAGAAGTTATCAAAATCAAAAACCCAAAGAACAAATAACCAACTAAGAAATGGGCAGAAGACATGATCAGATATCTCTGCAAAGAAGACATCCAAATGGCCAACAGACACATGAAAAAGTGCTCCACATTACTCGGCATCAGAGAAATACAAATCAAAACCACAATGAGATACCACCTCACACCAATCAGAATGGCTAAAATTAACAAGTCAGGAAAGGACAGATGTTGGTGAGGATATGGAGAAAGGGAACCCTCCTACAGTGTTGGTGGGAATGCAAGCTGTGCAACCACTCTGGAAAACAGCATGGAGGTTCCTCAAAAAGTTGAAAATAGAGCTATCCCATGACCCAGCAATCACACTATTGTGTATTTACACTAAAGATAAAAAATTAAATCTTTTTTTAGTAATCCAAAGGGGCACATTTATCAAATGTTTATAGCAGCAATGTCCACAATAGCCAAAATATGGAAAGAACCTGATGTCCATCAATAGATGAATGGATAAAGAAGATGTGTGTATATATATGTATACACACACACACACACACACATACATACAATAAAATACTGTGCAGCCATCAAAAGAAAAGAAATCTTGTCTTTGCAATGATATGGATGGAAATAGAGGGTATTATACTGAGCAAAATAAGTCAATCAGAGAAAGACAATTATCATATGCTCTCTCTGTTATGAGGAATTTGAGAGGCAGGGCAGGGGGTTATGGGGGGTAGGGTAGGAAAATGTAAAACAAGATGGGATCAGGAGAGAGAGAGTCCATAAGATACTCTCAATCTCACAAAAACAAACTGAGTATTACTGGGAGGTTGGAGGGTCGGGAGAGGGTGGTTGGGTTATGAACATTGGGGAGGGTAAGTGGTATGGTGAGTGCTGTGAGATGTGTAAGCCTGATGATTCACAGACCTGTACCCCTGAGGCAAATAATACATTATATGTTAATAAAAATGATTTTTAAATTTGTGTTAAAGAACATTTAGTCTGCTTCCTTTGAGTCTCACAAAGGAAAACAGACCTCCAAATTAAATATAATAGGCATGGAATTAATACATAAATGTGATGGTCAAATTTTACCTGACATTTGAATTCAAATGCTGTCAGTACAAAGAAACCTAGAAGGAAAGCACCATTTCTAGTCATTGCTACTCTTATTTGAGCATTTGTGCTTAACTTGCTGAACCCTGGTTTCATTGAATGATTGTATTATAGTAAAAGCAGCATATTACATATGCTTGTTAACTAGTTGTGTATTTGTTAGATGACAACCTACCTATTTCGAAACTAGGAAATTAAGATTTGCTAAAGACAAATTAGAGTAATTAATCAAATTATCATGTTCTTTCCTCAGACAGGAAAGAACAAGACTGAAGTGAAAGATAGAATCCAGTTTCAAATTTGTAATTTAGGCAAAAATCTGATACCTGCTGAGTAACATTCAGGTTTCAAACATGAGTCAGCATCATTTTATTCCCTTAATTGGACAGCATCTTTATGAAGTTTTACTAAGCAGGCCAAGCTAGTTTTGATGAAAATATCTTGCTGCTAGCTGCTTGGTTGCCTTGATATCTGAAATAGGTTACTCCAGGAACACAATCATTTTTTCCCTTCATAAATCTAGTAAATTGCCAAATCCTATTTCATTTTTTCATCTCTTCTTTAGTGATTTTTAAATATTTAAGATTTTTTTTTTTTTTTTTACCCAACAAGCATGCCTAGGATGTTGCAAAACAGCTGATGAAGGTACTTTCTCACTCATCAGCCCATAAGGACTTCTGAACCCTTTGCCTGACTCATACATCATTAGGTCCACTGCCAGATTAATACTGGAAAATGCCATTTCTCTCTTCTTGATTCTATAACATCACATGGAATGTATAATTTGTTATTCTACAGCACAGTGATTTGAATCTTTGTGGATACACCAACAAAGAATGTATTGGATATTTAAAAAGTCCCAGTTTCAGAGAGTTTATTTTAAATATCCTTACAACGTCTACTGAAATTTTCTGTCCATATCCAAATAATACTTAAGTTAATATTGCATAATATGGATGTCATATTGCCAAAGAATTCCAGTCATGGAATCAAGATTATACATACAAAACAGAAGACAAAAAATAACTTTAGAGCATTCAATCTGGGCAATCAAGAATACATTTTGAGAGTTAAGTAAAGAAAACCCTTGTAATGACAGGTCATTTGACCATTGCTGGATTAGTATGAGGTAGATGAGAAAAGCATGAAGATACAAGCAATAGAGAAAACATTATACCATAAGTGCTTCTCCTCATTGTTGCGTAAAGTTTTTTACTGGAGAGCAGTGAAAAACATTACTTGATAAGGGAAAGTGAGTTTACTTTATAGAAAACCCTGATCTTCAAAATTATTATCAGAGATACATAAAATTAACAGGCTAGCTCTCCAAAACAGAGCCACTCTCAATTTTCCACTAATTAAATATATATATATGTATGTATGTATATATATATATATATATATAGTAAAAAAACAAGCAAAATCTCATAGCAAGAAAAGTCTGATCATTCAATTATTTTCAATATCTAGCAAAATTTCTATAAATTTCTGTACATATCTATAAATGGAAGATTTTCCTTAAAGGGGCAATAAATAATCCACCAATCCTGGAAAAAGTAGTCAAGAATATTCTTTGTTTTTATCTTCTTCTCCAGTGGTTCAAAAAACAAGTTGTGTATCCAGAAAAATTGTCATATGCTGTCACTGTATCTCACTTTCTTCATTTGGGTGGATGTTTCAACACCAAGAAAGCTATTGAAAGTTTTTGTTTTTTCTTTTCTGAGAATAGGAAACCCAAGGAGTTGTGGAATCTAGAAATAAAAAAACTGTATTTACTTAGAGGAGATAGAAAAAGCAGCACTGAAAGCACTAGTCTTTCTTTTTTCCCCTACATGCACCATCTCTTTCAAAATTTTAAAGAACCAAACTATGGAAAAGCAAATATAGGGTACTACTGCATGAGAACTTCTTATCTAACTGTGTCTGTTGGAAAGAAATTCACCTATCAGCTGGGTATGAAAGGTGGACCACATAGAAGCTACACATGGAAGCTAGTCTAAATTTAACAAAAAGATCCAGCAATGTGGGACAAGACATGAATTTGTGAACTAGCATCAGAAAGTCATGAAAACAGGTGTTGAAAATAAAACACAATAGAATAAGAGATGGAATCAATGTTAAAAAATGGGCAGAAGTCATGAACAGGCATTTTTCCAAAGACATAGAGATTAAAAATAGACTCATGAAAAGATGCCCAACATCACTCACCATCAGAGAAATATAAATAAAGACCACAATGAGATATCACCTCATCCCTGTCAGAATGGCTAGAATCAAAATACAAGAAGTGTTGGCGAGGATGTGAGGAAAAAGGAACACTCTTGCACTGTTGGTGGGAATGCAAACTAATGCAGCTACTGTAGAAACAGTATGGAGTTTCCTTAAAAAATTAAAAATAAGATGACTATATGATACAATAATTCCACTACTGAGTATTTACTCAAAGAATATGAAAAAAAACTAATTAAAAAAATATATGTACCCCTATATTTATTGCAGCATTATTTACAATAGCCAAATTATGGAAGCAACCCAAGTGTCCCTCAATAGATGAAATAAAGAATATGTTGTGTGTGTATAACACACACACACACTGGTGTATGGGTATATGGGAATATGTACAAGGGAATATTACACATCCATAAGAAGAATAAAATCTTTCCATTTAAAACAACATGGATGGAGCTAGAGAGTATAATACTAACTGAAATCAGTCAGAGAAAACCGAATACCATATGATTTCACTCACACATAGAATTTAAGAAACAAAACAAGCAGAGAAAAAAAAGAGAGAAACTAAAAAACAGACTCTTAACTGTAGAGAATGAATTGATGATTACTAGAGGGTGGATAGATGGATGGGGAGATGGGTAAAATAGGTGAAGGGGATTAAGGGTACGCTTATCTTCATTTGCACTGAGTAACAGAGAATTGCTGAATCATTATATTGTACACTTGAAACTAAGAGTCTATCAGACTTTTGTTTTCTGTACAACAGAAATAGAAGAGAATGTTAAACTTGGAGCTTTAATGATTAGGAAATGTTTTGAAAGCTAAGGAAACCACCTTAGTTGCATTTATAATTGTATAATTACAATCATAAGATATACTTCAAGTCCTTGAGAATATTAAAAATATTTCAAAATATTTAAAATATATACTTATTATTATAATTTTAATAAGTTGGTTTAAACTCCTTTATTAAAGGATGGATATTTTAATTAGGTCAAAAAATAATCTAAAGAGAAGCTAACATTATCACACAGAAAGGTTAAAAATAAAATAAAAATAAAAGGACTATGTTTCAAGCAAACACATAAAATAAAGCTGGGGTTGAAATATGTATTCAATGAGTAGTCTCTAGGGCAAAGTTCTTAGAATCTAAAGTTAAAAACTTTTAACATGCATCACTTCTACTTTTTAATATTCTATAAATTCAGACTTTAATGAAGTTTTAAAAATCCCGTAACTTTGAAATATACACATCAAAAATAGCTTGAAATAAAAGTGGAAAATAACAACTCAATCCCTGGGGTAAAATTTAACGTAATTTTCATGTAGATTCCCAGAGAAATTTTTGGAAAATATAAAGACACGGAAAATTCAAATAGCAATTTAAATCATATTACTGATTTTTGTACCGTAAGAACATAAAGTACGGAATGTCAACTAGATGTCAGGATAAGAAGCCCCAACCCCTCCATTCCCCAAGGAGACACTTAACAATAATACATTGACAAATTCCCTTTGTGACATATCCAGAAACAATTAAGAGGTACCTGTACCCCAGATGAGGGCAAACCTAGCTGTATTGAAGCTGGTAGAAAAATTTGTGGCACTCACCATTGTCCCTCCCTTTGGCTCAGCATGGTACAATCATGAGAAAACTCAGAGTTCTGGGTTTCCCCAGGGGGAGGAAGAGGAAGTCTAAAATATCATGCAACCGTCAGACATTTGGGAGTTGGGGACCTGCCCAAGGGACTTGTTTCTGTTTTGCCTGACTCTAAGCCCTAATAGGAAAATATATCACGTTGGGAGGTGCCGAGGACAAAAATGACAATTTGGACAAGCCCAAGCTCACTGGTCTTAGCCTCTCCCCCTAACTCAACACACAACAAGCAGGAAGAAATCCCCAATGCCTGTCTCCTCCCTGTAAAGGGAAAGAATAGGAACATGCATCTAGGATTCTAGCTTTTCAGAGAACTACCACAAGGAATGGGTTCCTTTTTTGTGAATTCCGATGTGCTTGCAGGGCCCTGCATACTCTAGGTGTCTGGGGCCAAAGAGAACAAAACAGAACTAGGAGATTTGCTGCTATGCCTCAGTCCAATGGCATAGCAGACAGAACTGGTACAGTTTGGAGACCCCTAGTAGTGGCAATGTGGGGGCCAAGGAAGGGAGTCTGTAGGTGAAAAGTAGAGTTTGCATGCTACGTTCCCGACTTCACGATAATTACAAGGCTGCAACAATCAAAAAGATGTAACATTGACATAAAAACAGACACATAAATAAATGGAACGCAATAGTGCCCAGGAATACCGCCAAACAACCTAAGTCCCTATGTTACATAGCACACACTGCAGGCTCTAATTACTCACTGTTTGCCTTCTTGGGAAATCCTATACTCCAACCATCCAGACTAGGCCCCATCTCCTACCCACCCACCCACAACCAATGGTGTTCAAAGGAAATGTTTCCTGATGGAGAGCATTAGATAAAGAAGCCAGCTGCTCCAACACTGATTCTAGATGGGCTGAGTGTGAAACAGAGTAATGCCCTGAGTAATGCCTTTCAAGGCAAATGCTAGAGAGATAGGCACAGATGGCTTCCTGAAATGACTTTTAGATACCTTGGAGTTCCCACGAAAAACAACTGGTCCTGAGGATACTGGGATGGGTGTGTCTGAGTTGCTGTGGCCTTGAACCTTGACAGAGGTCCAGTGGAGACCCTGGTGGTCTGCACCAGAAGTCCATGCAGCTTCCACAGTCCCTTGCCCTCTTTGGAAAGCTATAGATTTGCAGCCCAGATGTGCACTTTACTGGCTTCTTCTGACTCCCAGCAGGCCTCCCACGTACTGCCTTCCAGCTAGAGCATATTTCCTCCACCTGGCTGGGATTCTCCATGAGGGGCTGCCCCACCTTAACTCTGACTGGCATGGGTCAAGGAGTCCACTAGCACTGGGGATGACCTGACAGGTGTTTTGAGCTAAACTCCTTATGGAAATCTGGGAAGAGGGGCTTTGACAATGGCACCTGAGCACCCAGATGTTTCTCATTCTATGACAACCCTACCAGCTCCCATAGATTAAAAACAGTATCAGCAACAACAAAACTTTTGGACACAGATGCAAAGATTTCCCAATGGAGAAAGGATAGTCTCTTTAAAATAAAATAAAATGATGCAGGGAAAACAGAATATCTACATGTTAAAAAAAAAAAAAAAGATGGAAGGGAGGGGAGGAAGGAAGGAAGAAAGGGAGGGAGAAAAAAAGAATTAAACTCTTATCTCACACCATAAACAAAAAATCCACTCAAAGTGGATTAAATACTTAAATGTAGGACCTGAAACCATAAAACTTCTAAAAGAAAACATGGTGGGGGGGGGGGGCATATTCACAACACTGGTCTTAGCAATTATTTCAAAAAGCATAAATAACAAAAATAAAAATAGATAAGGGGTACTACATAAAATTAAGAAATGTCCAGACAGCAAAGGAGAGAGTGAAAAGTCAATCTAAGGATAAAAGAAGATATATGCAAACCACATACTCTATAAGAGGTTATTTCCAAAATATATAAAGAATTCTGACAACTCGTTAGCAAAATACATACATACATACATAATCCAATTGAAAAATGAGCAAAGGACTTGAATAGACATATCTCCAAAGAAGAGTTAAAAGTGGCAAACAAGGGCGCCTGGGTGGCTCAGTGGGTTAACCCTCTGTCTTCAGCCCAGGTCATGATCTCAGAATCCTGGAATTGAGCCCCGCATTGAGCTCTCTGCCCTTTGGGGAGCCTGTTTCTCCCTCTCTCTCTGCCTGACTCTCTGCCTATTTGTGATACCTGTCTGTGTCAAATAATTAAAATATTTTAAAAATTTAAGCAAAAACATCTGCTCTTCAACACACACAAAACAGATAATCACATCAAAAAAAAAAAAATGGGCAGAAGACATGAACAGACACTTCTCCAAAGAAGGCATACAAATGGCTAATAGACACATGAAAAAACGTTCATCATTGGGGCACCTGGGTGGTTCAGTGGGTTAAAGCCTCTGCTTTCAGCTCAGGTCATGGTCCCAGGGTCCTGGGATCGAGCCCCGCATCAGGCTCTCTGCTCAGCAAGGGGCCTGCTTCCCTTCCTCTCTCTGCCTGCCTCTCTGCCTACTTGTGATCTGTCAAATAAATAAATAAAATCTTTAAAAAAAAAAAAAAGAAAAAATATTCATCATCATAAGCCATCAGGGTGATTCAAATCAAAACTATATTGAGGGGCGCTTGGGTGGCTCAATGGGTTAAAGCATCTGCCTTCGGCTCAGGTCATGATCCCGGGGTCCTGGGATCGAGTCCCACATTGGGCTTTCTGCTCAGCGGAGAGCCTGCTTCCTCCTCTCTCTCTCTGCCTACCTCCCTGCCTACTTTTAATCTCTGCCTGCCAAATAAATAAACAAATAAAATCTTTAAAATAAAACACACACACACACACACACACACACACACACACATTGAGATACCACCTTACACCAGTTAGAATGGCCAAAATCAACAGCACAGTAAACAACAACTGTTGGGGAGGATGTGGAGAAAGGGGAACCCTCTTACACTGTTTGTGGGAATGCAAGTTGGTGCAGCCACTTTGGAAAACAGTGTGGAGATTCCTTAGAAATTAAAAATAGATTTACCCTATTGCCCTGCAACTGCACTACTGGGTATTTACCCCAAAGATACTGATGCAGTGAAAAGAAGGGCCATCTGTAACCCAATATTCATAGCAGCAATGGCCACAGTTGCCAAACTGGGGAAAGAACCAAGATGCCCTTCAGTGGAAAAATGAATAAAGAAGATATGGTCCATGTATACAACGGAATATTATGCCTCCATCATAAAGGATGAATACCCAACTTTTGTATCAACATGGACAGGACTAGAAGAGATTATACTGAGTGAAATAAGTCAAGCAGAGAGAGTCAATTATCATATGATTTTGCTTACTTGTGGAGCATACAGAATAACATGGAGGACATTGGGAAGTGGAGCGGAGAAGTGGGTTGGGGGAATTAGAGGGGGAAACAAACCATGAGAGACTGTGGACTCTGAGAAACAAGCTGAGGGTTTTGGATGGGAGGGGGTGGGGGGTTGGGTGAGCCTGGTAGTGGGTATTATGGAGGGCACATATTGCATGGAGCACTGGGTGTGGTGCATAAACAATGAATGCTGAAACACTGAAAAGAAATAAAATAAAATAAATTGAAAACAAACAAACAAACAAAAAACACCTGCTCCTCATTAAGACTCTAAGAAGCAAAGAATAAGATACTTACTAAAGAACATGATATCATAAAACAATACCTGGCATGATACTTAATGAAACATTGGAAACATTCCCACTGACAGCAAAAGCACGACAATGATGTAGACTATTTTGACTATTAGCATTTTCCTGGAAGTTCTATCCCAAATCTAGACAATATTAAAAAGAAAGAGGTAGGAAAATTATCATTTTTTAAGATGATAATATTACATGCCCATAAATTCCCATATAATAAGCTGAAAATTCCTAGAATTGGAGAGAGTTGAATAAGAATATTTTTAAATTAACAAATATTTACTTTTTTATATAAAACAATGACAACCAGTTAGGAAATACAAAGGAAAAAGTTTTGTGTTACAATAGCTGTAAAATACAATCTAGAAACACCACATAGAAGAAATTTATAAGGTCTGCATGTAGATGTCTACAAAACTTTTCAGAGATATATAAACTAGAATTCAATTTAAATATGGGATGCAGTTATTCCATATTCTTCATGGGGAGACTAATATTACAAGGAGTGAAAAGGACAATTTTGTCTATATCTTAGCATGTCAATACTTTCCACTTTTTCTATGAACTGGCAAAGCTCTCATAATAAAGGAAAGGTAATAAAGGAAAAATGTCTGAATGAGATGCAGTTGCAATCCATTGTGTACTTTTCCAAAATAAATAATAAACATAAAAATTGAGGGATATAGCAAGATCATCTAGGGGAAAAGCAGAGTATGAAAGACCAGAAAGAATACAGCTGTGGCAAGAACTAAAGAAAGAAGGGAAACAGTGTAAAGGAGAAACATCTTTAAAACAGAATTGACAGGATTTTATTAGAATAAAACAAAGAATATGAAAGAAGAATCCAAGACATCCATAGGCATTTCATCCTGAGGGGCTAGACTATGGAATGGGTGAAAACCAATATGAGGAATGCAGAAGAAAACTAGACCATGAGGTCCAGTTTGGACATGGTGTGTCTCAGGAGCAGTAAGGCATTCTCAATAAGTTCATAGGATAATCTATGCTGTTCACATAAATTAACTACAATGATAGCAGTACTTAGAATGCAAACACAATGTAGCAAGTTAAAAAGCCTTCAAAGATAGAGGGCACTTATTTCTCCAATAGTGATAATGAGAAATGGAGGGTTAAATCCTCAAATACTATGTTTCAAAAGAGAATGGAAGAAGTAATTTTATTTAAAACAAATATGAATGTTGTTGCTTAATTTAACAAAATGATTCTGTTAGTTTGAAGAATATGCAGCATTTTCTATAACATGAATTTAGTAGAAAAGCCATTATGATTCTGGCTTAAAAATGTAGTCTCCGTGTGACTCTGAACAATTTTAACTCTAAAAGTCAGTCTGTTTTATAAGTCTATAGATCGGAAGCTCCTTGAGGGGTAATGTAACTCTACCTAGACTTTACAAAGTCTATATTTTATAGTTCAGTGCTAGGTTGCCTCTGAATCACAATGAAGAAAATCTGGCAATGCAAAGTCCCACATAGTTACAAAATCTTTTGAGTCATCACGGCTGATACGCACGAAGTTCTTTAGCACAGGTGTTTCTGAAGTTGAGACACATTTGGGGAGTTCAAAATACCTATGGTTCTCACACTCTTATTTCTCCTGGTGTGATTCTGTGCTAATGTTAGTACACAGAGATGTAACATTAAATGTGCCATATTTCTGGGTGACTCATTAGCTGCTAGGAATTTGTTATAGGAGAGCCAAAGCTTTCCAACATGTCTATATTTATTTGGTAGTTTCTATAATTATATACCTTCATTTAAAGAAAATTCCAGAGACTATGTAATCACATGGAAATCATATGAATTGATTAAAAATTTTTATACCACATATTTTTGATATGCTTCTATCATTGAAAGTAGAAACTCCCTTGCCTGTGTTCCTAAAATATATGCATACATAATGTAACTATTTATAGCCACATCTAACTTCTTCACTATCCTGAGAGACCCTTGGCACACACAGACCATGTTTCATTCATTTCTATATTATTGTTTATAAAAGCAGTGTCTTGCTATAGCAAGCATTCATTAAATTTTTCTTAACTAAGTAGATGAATTAGTCAAGTTGCTAATTTAAAAGTCACATTCTCATGAAGCAATTATAAACAATTCAGTAAGAACCTCCAAGGTAAACTATATTAATTATTAAATTTCCTGAAATGTGGGAGTTTGATTAAAGAGTTTTCTGGTTACCTCATCATTTCAATCTCCCAATATTATTTTGTTTGAATCCTGCTTAGAAATTCTTTCTGTATACTGTTTTCTTGCCTTCAACTATCTGAGCAAAAGCAATATGTTGGAGGTATTTACTTAATTATTTTATAATTACAAATTTTGTAGATTCTCAGAATTTGCTTCTCTGTACATCACTCTTAGTTGTAAAGGATGTGAAATATTGATACAAATTGTGAAGGAAAAGGAGATTTTAGTGATTCTATGCTAGGTGAGTCAAGGATGTTATGGACATCAATGATACCAGATTTTTGTAACTCTCAATTTTTCCTAAAACTTAATGTAACATGTTGCCAAAACAACAAAATATATGTTTTTTTATATATTAGGCAGATAACATATATAGTAAGATCTTATAAAGTATAGAATTTGAGATTTTTGGTACTGATTATTACTCTGCATAAATGTGACTGTCCATATGCACAGAATGGAGGGCTTGAGGTCAAAATTAAATTCAACTCAATAAACATTCATTCAGCATCCATATGGGAAGGCTCTGTGCTGGATGCCACAGTCTCCATAGATACAAGCCCCTTTTGAGCTCAAAGTCCATTGGGAAAATCGTGCTTGTGAATTACAATTAAAGCTAATCAGTATAACACATGATGTTCTATCTTTATGAGTATAAACAAGTTCTATAACATTTATAATCCTGTTTCCTCATCTTCAAAATGGGGGAGTAATAGAACCTATTTCACATTATTGTTATAAGAATTAGATAAAATAATGTATATATAACTCTTACCATAGTGTTTGGCATATTAAAGTCATTCCACAGTGCTATCTATTACTGGTAAATTTTTTACATGATGCAGAGATAGGTATGAGACAGAAAATAATTAGCTTTATTTGTAGAATTAGGGGCAGGGGATTGAATTACTTCAGAATAATTTACAGAAGAATCTATATAAATTTATAAAATATGAAAAGATAACAGAGCCCCAGGTACAAAGATGGGTTTTACAATGTATGTGCCATGAGATTCCATAAAGCCTTAGAAACTGTTTTCTGATCTGTGCAATAGAAGTTATGATATATATACAGTCCTCACAGGACTGTAATGAGGGTTAAATAAGACAATGTATGTGAAAATATTGCCTGACTCATAGCAAGCATTGATAAAAAGAAAAAAGGAAGCGATGGAGGGAGGGAGGAATGGATGAAGGAAGGAAAGAAGGAAGGAAATAATAAGACTGCTAGAGTGTTATATCAGTTACCTATTACTATGTAACAAATCACTCCAAAACTTAGTGACTTGAAACATCTATTATTTCACTGTTTGAGTGGTCATGAATCCAGGCCCAGAATATCAGGTTCTCTAACTCAGGCTCTCTCACAAGTGAGAACAGTTAAGTTATTGGCTGAGTCTGCAGTCTTCACTAGGCCCAACTGGGGAAGGATCCACTTCCAAGCTTACTTACATGGTTGTTGGCAAGAGTTAGTTCTTCACTAGATATTGGACTGAAAGCCTCAATTCCTTGATGGCTGTTGGCCGTAAGCCACTGTTAGTTTTTTGCCAAGTGGGCTTCTCCATAGGACAGCTCACAACATGAAAATTTGCTTCATCAGAAGGAAAAGCTAGAGAGAGAGAATAATATGGAAGTCACAGACTTTTAGAACAGAATCTAAGAACTGATATCTCATCACTTATGCTATATTCTATATGAAGCAAGGTTTTAGATGTAGCCCTCACACAAGGGGAGAAAATTGCATAAGGGTTGAATGCCAGAAGTCAAGAATCAGTGGGGGACATTTTACAAGTTGCTTATCACAAGGGTCCATAGTGATGGTGGACATTTATAAATACATAGTTAAAAGCATGGACTCTGGAGCCATACTGCCTGCATTTAAATCCCGGTTCTGTTACTTAATTTATCATTTATAATGAGTTATTTAATCTCTTTATTTCTCTGCAAAGGGTAGAGGAAAACAACTTCTACAATGCTGAAAGTAAATAATAAATGTATTTAAACAGTGACCCAAACAAAGTAAACCCTCAGTAAATGTTAGCTTTTGTTGTTGTCATCATCATTGTTGTAACCATAGAAAATAAAGGCAAAATGTACCAAGTTACAGAATGACAGAAAATAAAGGAGAAAAATGACCCAAGTGAGTCTACTTATTCTTGCAACACTTCTCCCCAAGGTATCTTCAGAAGGCATGTTGTCTGGATCAGACTAGCAGTTTGAAGCAAACCCTGCAAATTGGGGAGTGCATTATGTTCTATTGCAACAGGAAGTCACATGGGGGCAAGGAGACAAAACTTCCCCAATGCCTAGAAATGGGATGAACCATGTCACCATTGTAAAAGGAGAGTTTTCCTAGTAATTCCTCTGAGACAAGCCCACAATTTTAATTAAATATATCAAATCAGAATATTACATCCTAGCAACTCCCTCCCTCAGAATAGAAAATCTAGAAATATGGGAGAAGCAGTTGCAGTTTTTATACATGGGAAAAGCTGTTAATTTTGCAGTGAATTTTATACATGTTTTATCACAGCAGAGAAATCGTGTTATTTCCAGCTCCTCTTTTTATTGCTGGTAAGCCTTACAGAATTATAACCAGTGAAATATTCCCCTTTTCTCTTGGGTGGTAATGAATTTCCCAGAGGAAAAGGAATAGTTTCATGTTCTCACTACATAATAACTCAAATATTTAGGCATGTTGTAGCATAACACTTTAATTGTTTAATCAAGAAGGTGTCTTATATGCTTAAATATCCAGATATTGTTTTTTTTCTTTGCTAACAAGGAATTATTTAGATAAAGAGTGCTCTTCAACTGAAATAGCCTAATGCTCTCATTTTAAAGATGAAGTAAATGACACCAAAGGGCTAAGGAATTTGCCAAATTTACACAATCATTGGACTATAATAGAATAATTCATTTCATATACTTATAACAATAATGTCAATGCTAAGTCAAACATTCTGCCAGATCCTTCCTATTTTTTATTTAAAAATCTCATACCAAGTGTTTAAATCTCATAGCAAGTATTATTATTACTTCCTTCCTAGATGAAGAAACTGAGGCTGGGAAATACATTTATTCATTGCTTTAATTAATGTTTTTTGAATACTTTCTGTGTGTTGCATTGTGAGGTATTGGCTTTAGGATAGTAAGAAAACAGACCTAGTTTCTGTCCTCAAGGAGTTTGTCTCAGTATAGGGGGTGGGAGGGTGAATAAACAGACATGTTAATTCAAATTGGGATAGGTGAAGAAAGCAACCAGAGAGCTGTGATGAAGGCTAAAGAGTAGAGGGGTCAAGATCAGTCTAAAACAGGTGTCTTTGAAATAGTAATGCTTAAGCTGAGCCAGGAAGAATGAGAAGTAGTCAGGAAAGGAGAGGAAGTGGATCCACTAGAAAAGGAACAGAAGGGATAGAGGACCCAAGACAGGAAAGAATCTGACTGTTCAAAGAACTGGAAGAAGTCTCCTATGGTGAGTAACTTGCCTGACTTCACTGAGATGAATACCAGAGTGGATGCCACACCAGGGCCATTTGACTCAATCTATGCTCTTCCTTTCACTGCGTCCCCCAGGTGAACAGGTGTTAGGAAAAGGGAGTAGGGAACCATAATCCTAAACCAGTGAATGTTCATTAAAGTCTACCTCCTAAAGATCTTAAAAAATAACAATGATCCTAACAAATCATAGCAACAATTCTGACCATTAAAATTGACCATGAGAAGACAGAGAGCCTTTTATGTTGTTTCCTCATGAACACAAAATCCTAACATGAGAAAGACTATACAGGAGAAACAGGCTTCCTTCCACACATCTCAAAGTAAGACTACACAAGAACTGAAAACAATAATGAAGCCAACTCCTCTCCTTTCCCTGAGGCACTGCCAGCTGAAGGTAATGCCAGCTCCCCAGAATTGAAGGCTAGAACTATTGTTGTGATATATATATATATATATAGATGTTCCAATGGCAGTTCTAGCTACAAGAGTTACAAAGTATTACAAAGTATTGAACAGAGAAGATGATTAATAGTTCTTGACTACCTATTGCATGTCAAGTAATCTTATAGGCCATATGCTTATAGCAAGTCATTTTTTTTCTCATAACAAACTAAGATATAGGTCTTTAAAAAATGTAGTTCAGAGAAAGTAGGATTTTTTATTTGAATTCACACAAATTGAAATTTAAAATTATGCCTAATTCACTTCAGATTGTACTTTTTTATATTTTCTCAATATACTGTATTTTCAGAGTAAAATATTGGGATAAAGGATGAGAGTTAATAGCATGGATGGAGGAGTCTTTCATTCCATATTACAATACACAAGTAGCTTCTAGTTTAGTAGTCCCATTGTTGGGTACCTTACCAAGAGCAGGTTAGTGACAGATTATAGTCCATCTAATTGGAAGATAACTGGATACATTTTGATATATCATGATCATTTGTGGGTCATTATATTGGCAGCCATGGATAAAATGAAGAGAAACCTTATGCTATAACTTACCATTTAAATAAAGACCCCTACATTCCATTCTTTAAGAAAGGAAGATACAACAAATCTCTTAGGACAGCCTCTGGCGTAGGCAAACAATCTGGCACCAAAGGAAAACACCCCCATACATCCTACATTTGTGTGCTGAGTCAAAATGCTATAGGAATATAAATTCCTGCCCAGCAGACTCTGGGACTCCGTGCTGGTTTCAAAGATCATTTTATAAGGTGCTGTCCCAATTCTCCTTCTCTACACTAATGGGCAGATAGCCTTACAAGTACAAGTCATTATCAAAATAGACCAGGGATTTGACAGTACCTTTCATCAGCAATTTCAAATGCACTAGCTGGATGCTAAGGTAAAATGAATCAACCTGTTCCTAAAAGCAGGTGAGCTGAGCTACAAGTTAGTTTCTGGAAAAGGCAAGTGTAAATGAGCCCCACAGTTCTCTGTACTGAAGAAAAAATATTTCAATGCAGAAAGGTGTTACTTTTCTTCATTTCTCCAAACAGTTCTTAAAATTTAGATTGACTTTTTTTTCTCCTTTTAGCTTTCATGCTCATTTAAAAAATGCCAAAATATGAGTGTTAGATTTCAATACCCCCCTTTAAAGTTTATATAAGGAGTTGCATTACAAGATTACCGAATTGAGCCTTTGCAAGTAAAAATAATGAATGAATGAATGAATGAATGAATGAATAATCAAATGATAAAAATTGTGAGAGTAAATACCAACTAACAGTACTGAGCCTATAATGTGCCAGGCACTTGTGATGTGAAATTTACATCTTAACTTGGATGTAAAATGGAATGTTTACTGTTCTCTGAACACTTTGGCCAAAATTAGACACCCAGAGAAAATGAGAAATAAGCCCCTCTCTATTCTGAAGGCAGCACTAGAGTAGGCATATTAATTAGTCACCTTGTGTCCTCTAGAAGTGGTCACACCAGCCCTTCATCCATCAGCTTATTATTCCATCCCACTTATATAAGGTCAGTTGGAAGAGAGTTGCCAGCCTAGTGGGGACTCTGTCCATTTTTTCTCCTAATGCAAGAGAGAGGTAGGTAGTTCTATAATGCCTACCAGCCAAGAGACCCAAGTACCAGGATAAAAACTCACAAACACATTGAGATATCACCTTACTCCAGTTAGAATGGCCAAAATTAACAAGACAGGTAACAACATGTGTTGGAGGGGATGTGGAGAAAGGGGAACCCTCTTACACTGTTGGTGGGAACGCAGGTTGGTGAAGCCTCTTTGGAGAACAGTGTGGAGATTCCTCAAGAAATTAAAAATAGAACTTCCCTATGACCCTGAAATTGCACTCCTGGATATTCTCCCCAAAGATACAGATGTAGTGAAAAGAAGGGCCATCTGTACCCCAATGTTTATCTTAGCAATGGCGATGGTCACCAAACTATGGAAAGAACCAAGATGCCCTTCAACGGATGAATGGATAAGGAAGATGTGGTCCATATACACTATGGAGTATTATGCCTCCATCAGAAAGGATGAATACCCAACTTTTGTATCAACATAAACGGGACTGGAAGAGATTATGCTGAGTGAAACAAGTCAAGCAGAAAGAGTCAATTATCATATGGTTTCACTAATTTGTGGAGCATAACAAATAGCATGGAGGACAGGGGGAGATGGAGAAGAGAAGGGAGTTGAGGGAAATTGGAAGGGGAGGTGACCCATGAGAGACTATGGACTCTGGAAAACAATCTGAGGGGTTTGAAGTGGCAGGGGTGGTGGGAGGTTGGGGTACCAGGTGGTGGGTATCATAGAGGGCACAGATTGCATGGAGCACTAGGTGTGGTGAAAAAATAATTAATACTGTTATGCTGCAAATAAATAAATTTTAAAAAAAACTCACAAACACCTAGAATGCCTTAAAAATGAAAAGAGGGAATCTCCCTTCAAGGCTGTATGCTTGATGACCTAGAAAAATCCGTAGGCCCAGCTCAGTGCTATAATGATTGCAGGGTGGAAAGAAACATCATAGGATCTTGACATGTATCCTCTAGAGTTTTTTCCTAATCAAGATTAATATCTACTTTTCATCAGAAAATTCTGAAGCTGGGAAGCTTACTAGAGAGGCTTAGGAGTGCAAGACGAGAGGGCAGGGAAATCACAGAATGATCGTGCATGTCCACATTTGTCAAGGGAAGAGGATGAAGTCTCTTTGGGCCAGATGGATTCTGCAGAAGATATTGAACCATATTATTCAGACTACCAAAGACAAAAGGATACTATAAATATCTTGGGGTGATCTACTGGAAAAAGAGGTGAACTGGTTAGTTTATTCAACAAACTCATTTCAGCAACTACCCAGTGTGGAAGTCTTCAATGAGCATTTATCTAACTGACATATTTGTGCCATCCAAAACCAAGAACATATGCCCAAACAGAGGAAATTACAGGTAGTGTACGCCAAGTTAGAACTACAAACAGGATGAGATAAATGCAAAATACTTTAACCTTTTTCTTCATCTTCTTCTGAACCCCAAAGGATTTGAAAGGTGAAAAGATGGGGAGACAGAGGAGAAAAGAAATATTGATAAATATTAAAATGAGAAGCCATTCTATCTCTACAATATAGATATAATAGAATTGAGACTGAAGTTTTCAATTTATATTTGTCTAGATGAAAACTTTTAGATACCTGAAATTTAATCATTGTGACTAAAATGGAATTTATTCTCATTAAAATGATTTAAACTGTAAAATATTCCTAAATATTGCTGGAAGAAAGGAAATACAATGGAGAATGTTTGAAGAAAACTTTAAACTTTATAAAAATAATACTTTAGAAAAATCAGAGTTTCTGCAAAGAAGACATCCAAATGGCCAACAGACACATGAAAAAGTGCTCCATATCACTCAGCATCAGGGAAATACAAATCAAAACCACAATGCGATATCACCTCACACCAGTCAGAATGGCTAAAATCAACAAGTCAGGAAATGACAGATGCTGGCGAGGATGTGGAGAAAGGGGAACCCTCCTACACTGTTGGTGGGAATGCAAGCTGGTGCAGCCACTCTGGAAAACAGCATGGAGGTTCCTCAAAATGTTGAAAATAGAACTGCCCTATGACCCAGCAATTGCACTATTGGGTATTTACCCTAAAGATACAAACGTAGTGATCCAAAGGGGCACGTGCACCCGAATGTTTATAGCAGCAATGTCCACAATAGCCAAACTATGGAAAGAACCTAGATGTCCATCAACAGATGAATGGATCAAGAAGATGTGGTATATATACACAATGGAATACTATGCAGCCATCAAAAGAAATGAAATCTTGCCATTTGCGACAACATGGATGGAACTAGAGCGTATCATGCTTAGCGAAATAAGTCAAGCAGAGAAAGACAACTATCATATGATCTCCCTGATATGAGGAAGTGGTGATGCAACATGGGGGCTTAAGTGGGTACGAGAAGAATAAATGAAACAAGATGGGATTGGGAGGGAGACAAACCATAAGTGACTCTTAATCTCACAAAACAAACTGAGGGTTGCTGGGGGGAGGGGATTTGGGAGAAGGGGGTGGGATTATGGACATTGGGGAGGGCATGTGCTTTGGTGAGTGCTGTGAAGTATGTAAACCTGGTGATTCACAGACCTGTACCCCTGGGGATAAAAATATATGTGTATTAAAAAGAAAAAAAAAAAAAGAAAAGAAAAATCAGAGTTTCTGATTGAACCACACCATGTCCACTCTACTCAAGAAATCAGTCACATGTTACCTTAACTTCATCACTTCCCTGCTACATAGGGATGAAAGCAATAAAGCAATTAATTCAAGTCACACATTTTGTCAATGATTGTTCTAGGGGTCACACAAAAGTGCTTCTGATTCTCTAATCTCTTCTGTTCCCATTACATGATGGATTCCATATGAGATATACAATACAACCTGGAATATCTAGAATTAGGTTTACGTGGGCAAGTGGTTAATAAATTTATCTGGAGGGGCACCTGGGTGGCTCAGTTGGTTAAGCATCTGACTCTTTATTTCAGCTCAGGTCTTGAGCTCAGGGGAGTGAAATCAAGCCCCTAGTCCAGCACCGTGCTCAGCAAGGAGTCTGCTTGAGGTTCTCTCTCTCCCTCTCCTTTTGTCCCTCCCCCTGTGCACTCTCTCTCTCAAATAAATAAATACATCTTTAAAAAAATTATCTGGAGAAGTAAGGAAGGGAAATTATAAGGAGCTTATGTATCATATAGCAAGAATTTACTGTGTCCTTATCTTATTCTTCCAATAAAACAGGAATAGAGATTTGACAGATGGCCTGAAAATGGGGACAGAACTAGAAAAGGATCAGATATGGCAGAAGGTGGAGGGACATTTCAGGAAAAATGACAAGAGCAAAAGAGACATGTGGGTCTTCCTCTCCATTTGCTCTTTCTTTCTGAGTTGCCATCCCCAGCCCCTGCCCTTACCCATCATTCCACTGTTCACATTTATAATGATTTTCTGACTTTATCCATGAGAGTTAGTATTTCTTTCTCTCATTTAACCATTATAGTACTTTAGACCACACTCTTCCTCTTTAATTTTATGTCCCCTTCTCCTGTCTTCTCTTCAGATCCTATTTAAGCAGTAGTAACAATGAGTTCTATCTACCTTTGAATATCCTACACCTAGCAGAGTATCTGTTGAATATCATGTTTGAACACAAGACACAGGGACAAGGTATAGGGAGGAGGACCGAAGCAATCAAATTTCACCTACAAGAATCAAAATCTCTTTAAGAAAGAATTTAAAACTCACGAATTCAGATGGTATTCCAGGAAAAGTAGGCATATTTTTGAAAAAAAAAGGTAGATGAGGTTTAATTGGTTGATGAATTGGCAGATTGAAGTTTTAGAGCCATAGAATGAATTGCACCTTCACAAATTCTGAAGCTTGCAGATATAGTCCCCTTTGTCAAGATAAATTTAAGTTAAAAATACCAGGTGTTGAGTATTAGAGAGGGCACAGATTGCATGGAGCACTGGGTGTGCTGCAAAAACAAGGAATACTGTTATGCTGAAAATAAAAAAAAAAATACTCTGTATGTATGTATATTAATTTAATACTTAATTAGATGTTGTGGTAGGAAGGATAATGACCTTCCCCAAAGACATTCATGTTTTCATCCCTGAAACCTATGACTATGCAGTGCTACATAGAAAGGGGATGTGGCTGTTAAATTTGCAGATGGAATTAAGGTGATTAATCAACTGACCTTAGAATAAGAATATTTTCCTAAATTATCTGGGTACACTCAATATAATCACAAGGGTCCTTTAAAGTGGAAGAGGGTGATAGAAAAGCAAGAGTCCACAGGGGATTTAAAGATGCTAGTGCTGCTGGCTTTGAAGACCAGGGAAGTTTTTAGGAGTCAAGGAATGCAATCAATCTCTAGATGAAAAAGACAAAGAAACAAATTCTCCCCTAGAGCCTCCAGATGGAACGCAGCCCTGTTGAAACCTTCATTTTAGCTCAGCAAGTCCCATTTAGACTTCTGACTTCCAGAACTGAAAGATAACAAATTTATATTTTTAAGCCATAAATTTGTACAAACTCATTATAACAGCAATAAGAGACTCAGAGAGATGTTAAAGTCTATGTTAATGTAATTGAATAGTAATGTTTGCTAAAAGCCTAAAGACAAGAAAACAGTAATCTCACATATTAATTGATTTACAAAGTGAATCATGTAGAAGAATCTCAAGTTTTAACAAGTGTCTCCACCTCATGTGGGGGTGTGTGTGGGTTTGTGTGGGTGCGTGTGTTTCCTTCACCAATGGTTGACTTTTGCCTATCCATAATTCTCCTCTCTTCCTTATCTGTAGCACTGAATTTGAAATTCAGGACTTGGTTATGCTGATTTCAGATAATAGTGTCATGTAGCCACTAACTTATTTTCGGTTTTTAGATCATGTTTTTATTATCTCCAAATCTGAATCCATATTTTTAGCTAAACACCAAGGCCATTTTCCAACTGACTCAACTTTTTCCTTGTTTTACTCCAGGAAGCAATTCCTGGAATAACTGGGTTCTATTGTACATATAGAAGAATATTAAGAGATGTTCCCAAATAGGTCATGCTTTATTACTGCATACATGAAACTAAATTTATAGGCATATTTTCCTTCTACCTAAAGGATACTTGTTGAAAAAAAAAAAAAAACCTTGAAGAAAAACATCAAAATAAGGCACACCTTTGTATAGTGCACAGCTAGGTTCAAGCTCCCTATGCCATAGGAACAGGGAACCCTAGGAGAGTTGAAGGGGCTGCATTACTTCTGTAATATCTAGGTGTTTAATAAGTGTTTCTATTTGTTCTGATTACCTAAAATCTAAACTATCCCTGCACAAACAGGTTATCCTAACAAAAACATGGTGACTCCTTTCTTTTTCTTCTATTCAGTATCTCACTGATATCATTTTAAGCCCTCTCTGCTATTTCTTGTCCTTATAGCCCTCTGTGGACATTTGATCTTACTCTAGACAGTAACCTGTAACATTCTGTCACGGTCCAGGTTGGTTTGTTTTCCTGTTGGGAAGTCTTATTAATTATTTAAGTTCCACAAAGTGCCAACGCCTGAGTTGGGCTGAATAAAGAGGTTGGCAGGAAATGTGACCTGAGCAGAAACATTTTGTCCCATTCCTGCCTCTCACTTCCCACACATCCCCTCTCTTTTTTCCCATAAACATTAAGAATGTGCAAATTACAGTTCTCTCTCCATCTCTTTCCACCAATGAAAAATGTATCAAATTTAAAGTGTTAGTGTTTTCTACAACCAAGTGCCCACATTAATTCTATGTGCAATAAATGGAGAACCCTCAGAGAGTAGTTGTTCTAGAGGTTGTGGGAAGAGAACAGTTTTGTGACAGTTAAATATATGAGCATTTTCTCCAACATGTCTCTGACCTTTACACTGAGACAGGCATTTTGATGGTAATGAAATCCTTAGTCTCTACTGACAGAAAAAAGCATCTACAAATGACAATTTTTATCACATAGTAAATTGTCCCAAATGCAACTAAGCTAGTAGTAGTTTTGTCAAGTAGAAGTCTCAGAACTCAGCTTAAGCTGCCAATAAAATCTTTAAAAATAAAATAAATAAAGTAAAAACAGCAAAGCCATCCTTGGCACCTATTTATCTTTATGTTATTTCCCCTGAGGTTCAAGAACTGAAACATGCTTTATGCCAAAAGAGATTACTCCCTTGGGGCGCCTGGGTGGTTCAGTGGGTTAAGGCCTCTGCCTTTGGCTCAGGTCGTGGTCTCAGGGTCCTGGGATCAAGCCCCACACCAGGCTCTCTGCTGGACAGGGAGCCTGCTCCCTCCTCTCTCTCTGCCTGCCTTTTTTGCCTATTTGTGATCTCTCTCTGTCAAATAAATAAATGGATGTCTTTAAAAAAATAAATAAATAAAGAGAGATCACTCCCTTGCCATGAACGGAAGCTCAATATAACAGATTCCATTTCCTTCATAAAAGCCTCTATGAGATTCCATTGAAAAGAAGTCAGTATAATATCACTCTATCTGTATCTCTCACACTGCACTTTATACTCTGGTTATTTATATGCATGTCTTATCTCCCCAACCAAACTTCAACTTTCCTTTTGGAATAGGGACTTAGATGGTAGGGATGGAAAAATAAGTTTTTGTCATATACTTGAGACACCCACTTTTAACACTAGGCTGAACAGCTTACGGGAGTGCTAACCTCGGGAAATCATTATGCCTTCTGAGCCTTGCTTTATCCTATTTCTGTTACAGGTCATTTTAGACAGAACTGGGTAACATAAACTCTGGTGTTCCTTACCACTCATTGATGATTTGCATTCATTGTTCTTCAGAATATCCACCTTAACTTTTTGTTCTAGTTGCTATATATAATCTAGACACTTCTATTGCTGCTGGACATGGAGCAAGACCCAATTATACTCTTTATATGGCATAATTAAATGTCAATTAAAACATGGACTCCTTAGTACTTTGAGGTTTATTTTGGTACACAAGATGCTGAATCTCCAAGTCCAAAAAGTGTCAGAAGAAATAGATGGAGGCATCTCTCACTGAATTAGCAGCAGAAAGCCCCGTAATGGGTCTTTAAACTCATCACTTCACATGGTAATAGTGATAGATAAGAACTAAAACTTGAAGATCAAGGGATATTATCATGAAAGGAGTTGCTGTTGCTACTGTTCTTGTGGTAATTTTAATCACTTATGCTTTGTTCAAAATTGAGCCTTTCCAGCTGGGCAAGGGGAATCTTAACTTAATTCCTATGGTTCGTTGTTAATAAAATCACTTTAGAATCCACAAACGAGAGAGGTCTCGCTCTTCCTTACCAGTCTACTAATTCCCTAAAAGGCCATGGTTCTTAGAAAAAGACAGTCCTGGTGTTATCATCTGTGTCAGAGAAGTTTAAGGATATTTATTAGCAGAATCTTATTTTGTGGGAGTAGTAGAACAAGTGTCTGATTTAAAAAGAATAGTTCATAGATTCGTGCCTCATGTTAAGGTCTTTTATACATTTCAAGTTTATCTTTGTGTATGGTGTAAGAGAATGGTCGAGTTTCATTCTTCCATACATAGCTGTCCAATTTTCCCAGCACCATTTATTGAAGAGACTGTCTTTTTTCCACTGTATATTTTTTCCTGCTTTGTCAAAGATTATTTGACCATAGAGCCTGGGTTCTCTCCTCTGTTCCACTGTTCTGTCTGTTTTTGTGCCAGTACCATGTTCTCTTGGTGATCACAGCTTTGTAGGAAAGCTTGAAATCAGGCAATGTGATGCCTCCAGTTTTATTTTTCTTTTTCAACATTTCGTTAGCAATTTGGGATCTCTTCTGGTTCCATACACTTAGGATTGTTTGTTCCAGCTTTTTGAAAAATGCCAGTGGAATTTTGATTGAGATGGCACTGAAAGTGTAGATTGATCTAGGCAGTATAGACATTTTAACAATGTTTATTCCTCTGATCCATGAGCATGGAAAGCTCTTCCATCTTTTTGTGTCTTCTTTAATTTCTTTCAGGAGTGTTCTGTGGTTCCTTGAGTACAGATCCTTTACCTCTTTGGTTAGGTTTATTCCCAGGTATCTTATGGCTCTTGGTGCTATCGTAAATGGAGTTGATTCTCTAATTTCCCTTTCTGTACTTTCATTGTTAATGTATAAGAAAACAACTGATTTTTGTACATTGACGTTGTATCCTGCCACATTACTGAATTGCAGTATGAGTTCTAGTAGTTTGGGGGTGGAGTCTTTTGGGTTTTCCATATAAAGTATCATGTCATCTGCAAAGAGAGAGAGTTTGACTTTTTTTTTCCAATTTGAATACCTTTGATTTCTTTTTGTTGTCTGATTGTTGTTGCTAGGACTTGTAGTACTATGTTGAACAAGAGTGGTGAGAGTGAGCATCCTTGTCATGCTCCTGATCTCAAAGGGAAGGCTGTCAGCTTTTCCCCATTGAGGATGATATTCACTGTGGATTTTTCATAGATAGATTTTATGAAGTTGAGGAATGTTCCCTCTATTCCTACACTTTGAATTATTTTAATCAGGAATGGATGCTGTATCTTGTCAAATGTTTTTTCTGCATCAATTGAAAGGACCATGTGCTTTTTCTCTCTTCTCGTATTGGTTTGTTCTATCACATTGATTGATTTGTGAATATTGAACCACCCTTGCATTCCATGGATAAGACCCCACCTGCTCATGATGGATAATTTTTTTAATGCACTGTTGGATCCTACTAGCTAGGATCTTGTTGAGAATCTTACCATCCATATTCATCAGGGATATTGGTCTGAAATTCTCCCTTTTGGTGGGGTCTTTGCCTGGTTTGGGCATCAGGG
>NW_028133828.1:0-41753 GCF_964662115.1 Mustela nivalis | reverse complement strand
GGCAAAGCGAAGAATGAGGATGAGTGTGTCAAGTTTCAAAGTGCCAGGAGGCAGCACAGTGCATTCGGAAACTACAGCAAGTTTATGACAACTGACAGCTGATCTGGCAGCATCACCTGGGGATGGAGGCTGAGCCTCGGGGTTAACACTGGGGGTGAGATGGTTTGTATACTATGCCGAGTAGGTGACGTACTACACTGTGGGGGCACAGGGAGCTATTGGAGGATTTCAAATATCAGAATCGTAACCATAATAGAGTATTTAATTGCATCCTAGCTTTCATCAAGGGTAAGATGCACTATAGTTTATGTTCGACTTGAAAGAGAAATGCTGTCAGTTAAAGTAGGATATGTCATCAAGTGCAAGTTGAGTGCCTCCTTAAGATATATTAGAATGGGGGGGGGGAAGGACAAATCTTAGAACAAGTAAACTGTGGTACTAGAATAATTAAGAAAGGTCGAACCCTTGGATCAACTAAAAAAGTGATTATTGCTTACCATGTGCCCCAAAATATATTAAGTCTTAGAACAAGAGATGTTCTCACCTTGATGCCCCGCAGCTGTTAGACCCAAGGTACAGAGGGCAGTAGCCAACGACTAGCAGGCCCTAAGTGCCATGTGCAGACTCTAAGAGCAACTGCCTTTGAGAGAGGAAACGCTTGAGAGTGGGCGTTCTGAGGTAGAGAATTATTAGCTGGGAAAGTAGGAAAATTGACACAGAATCAGAATTGATGCCCCTACGTGACAGAGTTGGTGAAACTTCCCTTCTCAGAGATCTTGAGGCTCCTCAGAAATGTATTCTTCATTTTGGACGGAACATTCGGGATAAATATGATCTGTTCGAGTTCCTGGTTCTCTCATCAGGACTGTTTCTTAGGCTTCACTGGCACAAGAAAAGGGTTTTGATAGTCCAGGGTAAATCCTGATAAAAGTAAAGCACGGTATCTATGAAATCTAACCACTCAGAAGAGAACAACAGATAAAAGGCCAGGCCGACCTGACCCTGCAGGATAGGTAAGGTTGGTCCAGCAACAGGGGTAGAGGGGAAGTGCCCATCCTCTGCTAGAAGAGCTAGAGAAGACCCCTTCCGGAGAGACCACCAGGAGAGGAGAGTAGTAGGTGCTGATGATGAAGAATATTTTAATCAGCAGAGAAGGTCAAAATGACAAAGTTCCAGGATCAGAGTAAAAATATGGGATTAAAAATTAAAATATAAAAAAAAAAGATTTTTTGAAAGGACTTTATTTTAAAGAAATTTAAAGAAAAGTCCTTTTTAAGAGACAGTTGGCTGTTTAAACCAACAGTACAACTCACTGAGAGAATCGCTGCGTTTTTTATTGGGGTAGAAAGGACCTGGAATGTAGAAAGACCCTTTCTGCAGAGGAAAAAATAGAATCACTAACAGGCCTCATGCCTTGCACAGCCAGTGGCTAGAATCCCTGCCTCATGAGACCCTGTGCTAGAAGGCCGCTAGAACCATCTCAACTATGTTCGTCTTTCTTCGAAGCCAACAAGTGTTTGCCCAGTTAAGAGCACGGTAACAATCAGTCACGTTATGTTATAATGATTGTCGATATCTTTAAAAGCCTTGTCTAGTTCCTTTTTGAGTAACCCTCACCCCACCCTTAGAGAAATTTATGTGTGGTTCACTTCTTTGAAATACCTCATTGTTGTTCCACATTTAAGACACAATGAAGAAAAAAACATTGACAATGAGTTCCAGAGTTTAAAAGTCACTTGCCATTCAATCCAAATTGTGAGTTTGATCGTTTAGCGAACAGTTCATAATGCACTCCCGGTAATTTTACAGAGATTATTTTTTTCTTACCTATTCTTGATTATTCTGTCTTGCAATGCAGAGAAAGCTAACTAATTTAAAATAAACTTCCGTTAATTTTGATTGTTATAAACTTAAAATTGATTAATTTCCATATACAGAGTTTAAAATGTTCACAATTTACATTAAATATATATTCTGTGTATACCTTGGAAAAATTATACTGAAAATTGAAATTTAAATGATGTTGTATATAGCTGCAAGAAGCCGCCTGTCCCATTTCATCTTACTATATAAGTTGTGTCAGGTAATTTATAAAATCCCTACTGCATAACAAATCGATTTTTTGTTGGAATGGGTAGTAATGTTTGTTCTTATTTCTAAATAAGAGTTGGTCTATGAGTGCATCTATAACTTATTTTTCCTAAGTGGCTTCATGGTCTTGAACTGAGAAAGCTCAGAACATTAAACATCAAAATAATATAATTTGACATAATTAGACATCAAGGAAATGCAATTTAAATGACACTGAGATATCACTACACACTTATCAGAATGGCTAAAATAAAATATAATGACAAGACCAAAAGAAAAAATATACCATTTGATGATACACAATGGCAAGTTGTACTATAACTTAACCATCTCAGACTAGTGTAGTGTTAAATTTGTTTTTCTCAGCAATATTTTGGGTCACGTACCACTTTTCAAGGATTTAAAGTACTATCATTTTACTTAAAACTGTGAAATTTGGTCAGTGTTAAATTTCAATTTATGTTAAAACATTCTGTAAACTGTGTTAAACTTTGACATTTCTTCCCTCTGTTCAGTGAATAACACTATATCATATTTTGAAAAATACACTAATTTTCATTTTGAAAAATATCCCTTTTTCCTCTTATGGTAATTATTGATATGAATTAATAGTAGAATTTGATATGGTTCCATATGACCATAAATACTTTATCGTATTTTATCAAATTTAATAATGAATATAATGTACTTCTTTGGACAATTTTTAAAGACCAGTCTACTCTTAAAAAAAAAAACAAATGGAGACGCACTTCTTCAGTTCACACAAATTTCATTTTATTATATATAACCTCAGATAAATTTCAACAAATCATAATTTATTAAAATTATGTCTACTTAAAAATCTCATAGAAGAGTAAAACCATCAAAAATAAAAATAAACACACACAACACACACACATCACCCATGTATTGGCAAATCACAATTGCTGTAAGAATACATTAGACATTCCACAGTTAAGGGCTTAAAATTTCCATCAGTGACAAAAAGATTTGTATCCAAATGGACTGATTTTCCAGAATCCAAGAAAAAGTCTCCTAGGGTTTATTTAAAGATAAATATTTGAACAAATACTTCTTAAATTTAGGAAATTCAGAACATACAATTAAAGAATATTTGCAGTGCAGACTATATTCAATCCGTCCTTCAAAATGTGCCTTTGAGTACATAATTCTGTTTTCTCTATCTAAATTGAGCTGTCCTCCAAGGAAGTTTTCTAAAATATGTGTCTCTGTGTGATAAATGTTCTAAGACCTAACATGCTTCATTGTATTTTTACTGTGCTCTCAAATTTAATCAATAATTTGGCTTGATGTATAATATCTAGTTTCAAATATCTTTTCCATCTATACAAACACCCAGCAGTCTCCTTTATATGCTACTACTATTGAGAATTCTGCTGTCAGTATAATTCTTGTACATTTTAGGTGATCTGTTCTTCTCTTGGGCATCATTTATGCTCTTCTCTGTTTTTGATATTCTTAAAACTCACCATAATATATATGAGTGTTTTTTTTAAAGATTTTATTTATTTATTTGACAGATAGAAATCACAAGTAGTTGGAGAGGCAGGCAGAGAAAGAGAGAGGAGGAAGCAGGCTCCCCACCAAGCAGAGAGCCCCGTGTGGAACTGGATCCCAGGACCCTGAGAACATGACCTGAGCCGAAGGCAACGGCTTAACCCACTGAGCCACCTAGGTGCCCTATATGAGTGGTTTTTGGTGTGTGCGGTTTTTGTTTTGTTTTGTTTCTGATGTCTCATGTTTGGCATCATTTTAAGTCTGGTATCTTTTATCTTTCTTTAATTCTCCAAAATTTATCTCAGTACTTATTTAAATATTTTCTTTATTTTTTTTTCTCTTCTGCTGCATTTGGGCAGAAGTCATTAATTTGTTTGTTTGTTTGTTTGTTTTTCCCAACTCACTTATTCATTTTACAGCTATATTCATCTTAGTCTCCATTTATTGTATTCTTTATTTCAACAATTTTCACTTAATTTATATTCACAGTATAGTATATTTCTTTTCTTTGTATATGTATATCATTATTTTATCATATACTTTTAAGCTATTTTTTAAATATTATATTTATATATTTGACAGTGAGAAATCACAAGTAGGCAGAGAGGCGGGCAGAGAGAGAGGAAGGGAAGCAGGCTACCTGCTGAGCAGAAAGCCTGATGTGGGGCTTGATCCCAGGACCCTGAGATCATGACTTGAACTGAAGGCAGCGGCTTAACCCACTGAGCCACCCAGGAGCCCCTGTTAAGCTATTTTTTTAAAAGTACATTCTTTTTTTTTTTTAAGATTTTATTTATTTATTTATTTATTTGACAGAGAAAGATCACAAGTAGACGGAGGGCAGGCAGAGAGAGAGAGAGAGAGAGAGAAGCAGACTCCCTGCTAAGCAAAGAGCCTGATCCAGGATTTGATCCCAGGACCCTGAGATTATGACCTGAGCTGAAGGCAGTGGCTTAATCCACTGAGCTACCTAGGTGCCCCTAAGCTATTTTTTAAATTCCTGTTCCAAAAACACTTTGATTGCCATATAAAGTTAACCACATCATCTTTTTTAGGTAAGTAATTGTACTTTTTATGTGCATAGCTATTTTGGTCCATGAGTTCAGCTCCTCTTAGGATCATCAAATCTCTGTAAAGTCTGGGTATTCTAAGATTTTCTAAGCAACAATAAAATACATTGAAACCTGGTAGCTTAATTGTAATAATGTTTTCTTTCTCAATCATTCACAATAGCATTACATTCTGAGTAGCTTCTTTTTTTTGCAGCTATAGTGTTTGGAAAAACTTGAATTGTGATATCACTGTGATAATGTGAATTAGTCAGGGTTTTTCAGAGAATCTGGAAGAGAAAAAAAAAATGAAGATATTCTCCAGGGCCAACTCTAGAAGTGACTATTAAAACATCTGTCCAAATTCAATTGAACAAAACTCAGAAATGCCATCTCCAGTGAAATACAAAGAAGATTATATATAGTTCTGGGCACACACATCTCATTTGACCCAATGATGTACATCAATGAAAGACTGAAGGCCAATCACCACTCCATGGGAGAATTTAAAAATAAATTTACTAATGAGGCCAAGAATTCAGAATCACAAATACTTCAGATCTAATAATAACTGCCTTCATTTGATGTTATTCTATAAGATAAATCCTACGATCAAGTTTTAATTTTAAATTCTTACAATTTTAAATTCTTAAATCCTTATGAAGAAGCATCATTTGGAGGGAGCAGTTTTCATAATTTAGCATCCATCAGCCTTTTTTTAAGATTTTATTTATTTATTGGACAGAGAGAGAGAGAGATTACAAGTAAGCAGAGAGGCAGGCAAGCAGGGAGGGAAGCAGGCTTCCTTTTGAGTAGAGCCCGATGTGGGGCTGGATCCCAGGACCCAGAGACCATGACATGAGATGAAGGCAGAGTCTTAACCCACCACCCAGGTGATGAGAGAGCCCCTCAGGTGCCCCTCATCCATCAGCCTTAATTGCTTGGAGGAAAATGTGTGGATGAATAATGCCTTAGGGAGCTAATCTCTCTAAAGAATTTTCAAGTCTTTACCCCTTCAAGGATTTTGCACAGTTCTGATAGCCTCTAGACATCCAGCTGATTTCTACAGTGACAGGCCTGTTAATAACTGTCCTCAAACCAGGAATAGAGCTTGAAACATACCAGTCAAGAGCAACTTTGAGTCTTTTAAGGAATTTATCATCATTTCTTTGTTTTTGGTTCATATCCGAAATAGTTCTACATTACACTTGCATAATTTCTCCAGAGCTGACTTTGAAGGAGGCATTCAGTTCTCAGCTAGTTCCGTATTTTTGCAAGAACTATAATTCTATATAAAAAAAGAACATATTTTAGAGCGCCTGGGTGGCTCAGTGGGTTAAAATCTCTGCCTTCGGCTCAGGTTATGATTCCAGGTACCTGGGATTGAGTCCCACAGTGGGCTCTCTTCTCAGCAGGGAGCCTGCTTCCATTCCTCTCTCTCTGCCTGCCTCTCTGCCTTCCTGTGATCTCTGTCAAGAAAATAAATAAAATTTAAAAAAAAACATATTTTATACCAGTCATTCATGTTTATTAACTAAGATATCACATTACAAATAATACAAACAGTTGCTCTTTATTAATACCTTCAACCAAGATCAAAAAAATATGTCATATTTTCACCAAAAATTTTATATTATCTGATAGGTCAGATATATATAAAATTACATTTAAAGTTTTAAAATATCAGCAAATATTTTCATTTAAATGCAAACTTCAAAGAAAATCTACTTTTCCGAACACGACTTTTATCCTACTTTTTTAAATTTTGTCGACAATGGATAAAATGTTTAGCGAGACTATAAAAGTTAGATCGAAAAAATGATTAATAGATGTAGGTTCAAAATATTATGTTCCATTGAAAATGATTTAGACTTTGATGAACATCTGTTTGGTAATATGTTGTATCCAGATACAGTAAATTAATGACATATATAAAATTATAGGGAAATGACACCTTCCGTTCCATTATGACTAGAGCTTTTAAAATGCTATTTGTCACATCTTGTCATCTTCTTATTATGTAGCATTTAAAAAATGTATACTCTTCACTTTGAAGTCTTTTAGACATCTAAAATATGACATTCTATTGATTGTGTATCCATATTCCTTTATTGACAGTTTGAACAAATCCACATGCTTTGATTCAAAGGTAATAAATTCATCTTATTTGGAAAAATGATGTTTATTTTTGTTCTCTCACCCTTAGCAGGTGGTTTCATTTTAGCACACTTCAGAGTTATAATTTCATGCCTATTAAAAACATTTATTATGATCTACATAGATGAATGAAACTTTTATTTTATTAAATTCTTTGCCAAAAAATCTGTTATTTTTAAAAATGTTTTTCCTTTGAAGGGTTATTTTAGAGCATTCAGAGAGGATCTAGGAGTGTGGTATTATGCAATTTTTAAGTAGGTATGAAATGGTTATTTAATGATTGTTTCTTTAAGGCTTATGTATATTGTCCATTATATGCTATAAAATATTTTGAAAGTAAATTTAAAATATGTTTTACATAGTTTATTTTTTGGAAAAAATATTGAAATGACTTATGAAATTCAGTATACTCTCAACATTAATTTTTTCTGAAATTTACCAATAGTCTACTGAACCTATTATATGGCAGATATTACTTCAGACTACACTGGTAAATGAAATACTTGGCTTTGTAGAACTTTTCTTTTAAAGGGTGAGACAATTAAAAGCTATAAACCTTAATAAAAGTTGCATAGTGTATTCAAAAATGATGAGTACAATGGGGAAAAATAAAAATTAGATCAGGGTGAGAAAAATCAAGGTTGCTAGGCAGGGGATGGGGAGGTAAGAATTTTAATAGGAAGATCAGGGTAGTTACAATGAAGCTGACAACTGAACAAACGTATGGAAAGGTGATGAATTTGCCCAGAACTATCAGCAATAAGGTCACTCCAGGCAAAGGAATTGGCTATCTTGAAGGCCATAAGGTTGGATCGTGCCTGGCATATCTGAGGAATAGCAAGGAGGCCACTGTGAGGGACTGAAGAGTAGCAGGGAAAGAGGTCACAGAGGTCACATGAGTGGCTAGATCATGTAAAAGCTTAGAAGTCATTGTAAAACTCTGGCTTTTATATTTGGAAATTTACTGTGTGATAGAATTTCTGCTAATAACTAAGAGTTCAAATGTCCATAAAATTTCAAGGATTCTTTTTCCTGTAAGACAGAATAAAGAAAAAGAGTTCGTATTTCGCATGGTGTAACAAATGCTCGGAGATCCAAGTGTAGGAAGCTATGGGAGCACAGAAGAAGGCACTAAAATCACACCAATATATTTGATGACTGTGACTATATATAAAATTGTATTTTCTAGATTTTTTTATAGTCATGGAATCACACAGTATATACTATTCATTGCCTGGCTTTTCTTTTCTCAGCATCATTACTTTGAGAATCTCCAATTGTAAATAGTTCATTTTGATGTTGAATAGTAATCTCTTAAAAGAATAGATCATAATTTGTCTTTGCTCTATTGATGGACATTGATGAACATTTCCACTGTTTTCAATTCTTAAAATAAAGCTGCTACGAAATTCATATACAAGTCCTTGTATGAACATAGGGTTTGTTTCTCTTGGTTAAATGCCTAGAAGTAAAATGGTTATTTGTGTAACTGCAACATATTTTGCATTTAAAAAATTTTCAAACTATTTTCCAAAGTGATGGTATCATGATATATGCCAACAACAGTTTAGATTTTTTGTTGCTTCTCAATCTAGCTCAGACGAAGTACAATTAGCCTTTATAATTTTAGCCATTTTAATAGATATGTAAGCATGTCTCATTATGATTTTAATTTGTATTTCTTTAATGTCTAAATGTTGAGAAATTTGTCATGTGCTTAATAAGCCATCCATATCCTTTTGGTGACATGTCTCCTTCACTTCCTGGGTCTTTGTGCAAATAACATCTCATAAATGAGATATAACCACCCAACACAAAATAAAATTAACTTTCATCCCAGCATTCTCCAATGGCTTTTACCTTTCTTGTATTTCTTTGTAACACTTATCACCATCAACCATCAATGATTATTCTATTACTGGTTTATTTCCTTATTGGAGACAGAGAGAGAGAGAATTGGGAGGGGCCGCAGAGGAAGAAGAAAACACCCCACTGCCTAGAAAGCTTGCTGGGGAGTTACATCCCAGGACCCTGAGATCATGAACCAAGCCAAAGGCAGTCACTCGATGGACTGAGCCACCGAGGTGCCCCTCTATTATTGGTTTATTTCACTATTATATTTCAAAAGAATGCAAGCTCTTTGTGGTCAGGTATTTTATATGTTTTATTAATTGAATTATTCTCAGAAAGGTAGCTGGCAGATTGTAAGGGATCATTAAACTGTACTTTGTTGTTATTATTTGGCTCCTTTACGGGCTTTACCTCTTACGCTAGACGTCTATCCTTCAGATGTAAGCAATAAGAATAGAGCCCTGCTGCCTATTCAAATGAGTAAAAAGCCTGTATTAAGTGGATATTTTAAAAGCTAAATGAATGGCTTAATAGTTGTATATAGGGGGAAAGGGAACATATTTTCCACGGTTTAGAAGTGGAGTTCTTTTATAGAGTTCTTGTACAAGCCTACACTATTGAACAATAACGGGCAGTTGTACATTACAATTATACAAAAACGTTGGTAATTTATATCCTTTTTTTGTAATTCATGACTGGATCATTTAATTCCTTAGGAGCATTATAGCATTTCAACTTTTCATGTTCAATAAACTTATTGGGGTTGCTACCTTTTTATTCAAATGGAGAAATAGTCATGATTTTATCTAAAGAAAGTGTTATTGATTGTGTTGTTTTCTAGGAATGAGTCGCACATGCTAGTTTAAAAGTTTTGTTAAATTCCCAAGTCTGTCACCGATAAAAGCCTTTTGTAGATTAGTAACTTGATCAAAACAGAAAAGTTATGTAACACTCAATTGTTATACTATCTTTGTTTCCATCTTTCATTGTAATAACACTCATCTTAACTCTATTTAAGACAAGTCATCGCCAGATGGCTTTCTGGCATTGAGTGCATGATATGAAATCTAGTATCACTAAAAGGTTTTGGTTTTAGTAGCCTATAAATCAATTTAGAAAAATATATGTATTTGAATATATGGTAAAGTTTTAAATTATTTGGCAATAGTAAACTAAACTTTTTTTTGGTAAATTTTTTTTTCTAAAATTTCATTGAGCTCTTTTGCAATAAGAAACAAGTTACAAAAAATTAAGGTTTATTTACCCCAATTCAAAATTATTAGGAATATAATCATAGAGGTTGAAGTATTTAAAATATTCAACCCAAAATATTTTATTAGGTAAATTCGTGAATGCTGAGCATTCACTGTTAAAATATACTAATACTATTGATAGACTGGTAGAAGCCTAAAATCAAATATTTATTAAATATTTATATCCATATCTTTCATGGCGTGGTAATTCATTTCTCTATCATTAAATAATATTCCATTGTTTGCATGTACTACACTTTATTTGACCTTTAACCTATGGAAGGATATCTTGGTTGCTTCAAAGCTTTTGTCAGTAATGAATAAAACTACTATAGACATCTTTGTGGGTATAGATTTCATCTTCTTTGGATAAATACCAAGAACTGTACTTTGTTGTTATTATTTGGCTCCTTTACGGGCAAGAATCATCTGGCAAGAATATGTTTAGTTTTGTAAGAAACTGCCAAGTTGCTTTCCATTCTTTATTCTCAATAGACATGGAAGAACATTCCTGTTGCCCCACATCCTCACCAACATTTCGTGTTCTGTTGTCAGTGTTCTGGATTTTGGGTATGTACTGGTGTCTCTTTTTTGTTTTAATTTGCATTTTCCTGATGACATATGATGTGAAGCATCTTTTTATATGCTTATTTGCCATCTCTAATATTTTAGTTTGTGAGGTATCTGCTAAGGTCTTTGGCTCATTTTTAATCAGGTTTTTCCACGATTGTTGAGTTTTAAGGGGTCTTTGTGTCTTTTTGATTAACAGTCCTTTGCCAGATGTGTATTTTGCAAATTTTTTCTCATAGTCTGTGCTTTGCCTTTTCGTTCTCTTGGCATTGTTTCACAGAGTAGACATTTTTAAATTCAGTGCTTGTGCTTTTGTAGCTAAAGTTATTTCCAAAACCAAGGTCATTTAAATTTTCTTCTATATTACCTTCTACATGTTTCATGTTTAGGTTTATAATTCATACTGAGTTAATTTTTGTGAAGAGTGTATGATATCTGCCTGGATTTTTTTTATTTTTTTATTCTATTTTATTTTTATTTTATATATTTACATTTAGCTTCAGCATTACTCCGGAACCATTTGTTTAAAAGATTGTATTTTGCTCTCTTGTATTGCTTTTGCTTTCATATTAAATATAAAATATAATTGATAATATATATTCAGTTCCCTTAATCGAGTCTTTCTGTGGTATTACAATATCTTGCATACAATTATCATTATGGTAAACTTTTTAAAAAAGATTTTATTTATTTGACAGAGAAAGATCAAAAATTGGCAGAGAGACAGACAGAGAGAGAGATGAGGAGAAGCAGGCTCCCTGCTGAGCAGAGAGCCCAATATGGGACTCGATCCCAGGCCCCTGGGATCATGACCTGAGCCAAAGGTATAGGCTTAACCCACTGAGCCACACAGGTGCCCCGTCGTTATGGTAAACTTTGAAGTCAGTCCTCAGTCTTTGTTCTCCTTCAACACTATGTTGACTATTGTGAGTCTTTGCATCTCCATATAAACTTTAAAATAAGTTTGTTAATATTAAGCAAAATGAGACCTCAAGGATCTGAGAGAATGTCTAAGAAGTACTTGATACATCCCTTGGGTATGGTTTATTGAAGTGTCCACCTGTCTGAAAGCTGGGGAATCTAGATAAGGGAGGGAAAATTAGTTATGATAAAACATATCAACAACCATGAATAAATGTTGTAAAACTAATTGTCATGGCTCATATACAATATGACCAACAGAGGGACTATCAAAAGGAAAGCATCAGTTATGTTTATTGTGAAATTTTTTAATCAAAATAAAGCAATGAGAGGGGAAGACACAATGAGAAAATTACCATTTTTTAATCGGTAAACTTCTTACCAAATAGAATAGGTTTTATATTCTAAGGAGTATATTGAAAAGTAAAACATTGGGGTGCCTGGGTGGCTCAGTGGTTTGGGCTGCTGTCTTCGGCTCGGGTCATGATCTCAGGGTCCTGGGATCTAGCCCTGAATCGGGCTCCCTGCTCCACAGGAAGCCTGCTTTCCTCTCTCTCTCTCTCTCTCTCTCTCTCTGCCTGCCTTTCTGCTTACTTGTGATCTCTGTCTGTCAAATAAATAAATAAAATATTTTTTAAAAAAAGTAAAGAAAAGTAAAACATTAAAAAATAAAATTTTATTTTAAAAAAATTATGTAATTTTTTAAAAAGGTTAAAAATAGCAGAACCATTTTTCTTATAACTGGAAAATACATTGTATATATATATCTATCAAAAATACTTGTTGGGCGCCTGGGTGGCTCAGTGGGTTAAAGCCTCTGCCTTCGGCTCAGGTCATGATCCCAGAATCCTTGGATCAAGTCCCACTCGGGCTCTCACCTCAACAGGGAGCCTGCTTCCCCCCTCTCACTCTGCCTGACCCTGCCTACTTGTGATCTCTGTCAAAGAAATAAATAAAATCTTTTATAAAAAAATTTTAAAAAATAACTTTCATGTCTGGATTCTGAGCATATGGAAAAAAATAATATCTGAGGACAATACTTCTGCCATGTTTTGTGCCTTATTAATATTTTTAAACAGTCAGGCAACTTTTAGCTTTATTGAAATATCTGCTACGATACCAGCAGTGCCTTTTGGAGCCCAATGACTATAAAAATTACTTGCAAATATTCAAAATGTTTACTATGGTGTCACTATTTAGGGCCACCACCAAGTATGTTTCAGAAGTAAGCATAACTGTTACTCTTCCATAAGGCAAAATGGCATGTTTTCAGGAGTTCCATCTGCTGTACCAAGAGGTGAATCAAGTAATGATTTTTGTCTATAAAATAATTCACTTTTCAATCTAACATTCCTCCTTCCACATTATAATAATAAAAACTAGGAGGAGACTAAAACAAACAAACAACTACAACTATAACAACAAGCTTTTCCTTCAGTGGGAAAGTAAATAGAACCTTATGATTAGCCTGAAATTTATTTTTAAATATTTTTAAGATAAGCGTTTTTGTTAGAAAACCATATATTTTATATAGCTAAGATAATAACAGGCACAGTTTTATTAACTTCTAAAAAGTCTACTTATTTTTATTTATTTATTAACTCATCTCTTTATGAAGTAGAAAATGATCACACCTATTGTATCTACCCAAGTTTGTATGCTTTGGTTATTTTATGTTTGCTATTTCCTTGCTTAGTTTTTACAATAGTTGATACATAATAGTATCTTTAAGTGCATCTACGGTTTCACAGAATTTGTTTGAACTTCATAAAAATGTACCATACTTTTTGCACTGTCCTTGTTTTACTTCTCTATTAACTTTCCAAGATTTATTGACGTTAGAGGGTGTAGCTATCATTTATTTTTATTCCTCCATAATGCTATGTTTACAAATTTGTATTTATCTGTACTTTTAAAAATATCTTAATTATATACCATTTCTCATCTCACGTAACACTCACCTTACTTCTACACTTATCAGATATTATGTAACTGAAAACCACAACTCAGCAACAAGATAGCTCCATTTTTCAAAATTAAATGGCTTACCAGAATTCTTTAATTCTATCCTTTATTTGTATTAGATGACCCTTTATTCTGGTATTTGGCATTGTTCATATGGAGGAAAGCTTATAAGTTGATATTCCATCAATAGAAGGATTTATTATGATTGATTAATTATTTTCATTTAGAATGCATAGAATATGGTTGATTTAATATTTCTTTCTTACTCTCTGCCTGGAATATAGCCACTAAAAAATTAAGTTAATTACCTAGACTTTAAACTGCATATTAATAGGATAACATACAGAACTCTTCTCAGATTGGAACACCTAGGTGGCTCAGTCAGTTAAACGCCTCAGCCTTTAGCTCAGGTCATGAACTTAGGGTCCTGGGACTCAGTTCTGCAACAGATTCCCTGCTTAGCCAGGAGTTTGCTTCTCCCTCACCCTGCTGCTCCCCCTGCTTGTGGTCTCTATCACTCTCTCTCTTACAAAAAAATAAAATTAAAAAAATAAATTCTTCTCAGATAGCTAATATAGAATATTGTCTTTGTATTTATCAAAGGGAAAGTGCCATATAATAATAAAATTCAGACGACTTCAAATTCATTTTTTAACCAGTAAGAAAGTACTGGAAACAAGCCAAAAATGTCTTTAATGAATTAAAGAAGTATATTGATTTTCAATATCTTAATGTTTCTAAAATTAATTGCAAGGTTTTTATACTAGATATCAGTGTAAATATTCATTATACAAGGATATTCTAAAAATAACCCTGAGAAAACTACTTAACATATATGATGACCAAAACGAGTTTGACAAAAGTCAGTTTGGGTAAAACTTACAACACCTACCACCTGAAACTCTTGTTCTATAATTTAATTATTTTAATTTACAAAAATACAAAAATAATATATCAGAGTAAGTATAATGATAGCTTTGAAGTTATGCTCTGGTTGTGCACTGTTTACTATTTAAAGGGGAATCAAATATGTGATGCTTATGGTGTGACTGTATTAAAATTCAACAAGTTCAGAAGCATACGAGGAATAGAATAAAGACAAAAGATGACCCTTACTTATCCTAAAGATAGACAATGGTATATATGTGCTAGTTGGGGAGAGAATCCAGTCCGTAGATGGAGGATGTGGTAGTGGAAAAAAAAAGACACAACGTTTCGGTTGAACGTTTAGCACTATATTTTACAAAGTGAAATTGTGTGTTAATAGCCTTGAATAAAATCCAAAAACTATTTTCAATTCGTTGAAGATTATTTAGGAAAAACTTGAAAAATACAACTTGATAAGGATTCCAATAAAAGATTCATAAGCAATACAAGTTTCAGAATTTTTAGTATATTTAAACCTAAAAAGCCATTTGATTTAAATTAAAGAGAATTCTATTTACCTGCCACTTAAATAAGAGGAAATTATTTGGTTTTGTAATAAGTCAATAAAATAAATTAACATATCTTGAGAAAACAGATATGCACACTAAGTTAAAAATAATAGTGCTTAAGCTGTTCAGCAAACATTTGTAAAATTCCTTGCCATCAGCTAGCTCTGGAGTTCTGCTAGGTGAGTAAGGCCATGTATGTTACTGCTCAGAGTACTGACGCAAAGCAATTGTCCCCTTCGCATCCATTTTTTGCCGTTGATATATAATGCTATGTTGTTTAGAGATACATAGATGGCCCTACATGAAGGCCTTTTTTTGTGTGTATATGGGTGACTGTGATTTAACTTTCAAATCAGATGGCTCCTGATTTACAATGATTCAACTTATGAAATATTTGGCAATGATGTGAAAGTGAAAGTGATTCAGTAGAATCTGAACTTTGAACTTTGAATTTGGGTCTTTATAAAAAGGGCCAGTGTCATGTGGTATGGTGCCATCTTGTGATGCTGGGCAGGGGCATTGAGCCACAGCTCCCAGTCAGCTAGAAGATTACAGGGGTGAACACCTGATATTCTTACAACCATTCTATATATAACCATTCTTTTTTTTTTAGTGTAATATTTAATAAATTGCATGTGATATTTGATACTTTGTTATAAAATAGGCTTTGCTTAAGATGATTTTGCCCAAATGCAGGCAAATGTAAGTGTTCTGAGTATGTTTAAATAAGCTTAAGGTAAGCTATGATATTTGATAGTTTAGGGGTATTAAATGCATTTTCAATTTTTTATGGGTGTCTCTGTACATAGCCCCCTTGTAAGCTGAGGAACATCTCTATATGTATATGTAGCCTTGGTATGGCTTACATATTATTGGCATGAAACATCTAGAACAGTACGTGTGCCATATAATTGTCTACAACATCAAACAAGTTTCTTGAAAACTTGTGCCAAAGGTGTTATGTCTTTAAGGATTCTTATTTCAGAAGGGTTCTCTCTCTCAAACGTAAGATTTTTCAGAAGTTAAGTGAAAATCTGACCAAACTAAACATTTTTCCATTTTCCCTAGTGAGCAAAGATAGCTAAAATCTATCTGCCATTTTCAACACTGTACTCAACGACTGTAATTCTAATTTAAGAACAGATTATTTATATCAAAACCACATGTTGGCCTAATCTTACACAATATTCATAAATCTCACTCAGATCCTTGGACACTTTTATTTGTTGAGTCTATATGGTACTACGGACATTCATCTTTTTTGACCTCATAGCTTCATGTATGTCTATACTTTTGAAAATACATGCATCATAGATCCATTGTAAAATATCTGGGTTATAAAATGTGCTATGCTATCAAAATGGTAATAAGAACATACAAATGACCTGATGTAATGAACTGGACCAGATTGCCAAATATCACATTTCATACCAGAAAGATTCAGTGGTAAGTTTTAAAATGGCCAGCTACACTTCGACTGAATTATAACTCATTTAACTTCTTTCTTTGTGTACAGTATTATACATTAGTCACTACTATAGTAAATAAGTACTTGGACAGATGTAAATATGCTGTAATAAAAAATGTTTTTCTTCTTTCTTTTAGTCCTTTTTACTTGCAAGACGAGCCCCAAATACCATGCCTCCCCCAAAATAATTTGCAATCCAAATTTATCTCTAAATGAATTTATTGCACAGAAAAAATATATATATATATACACTTACAGTAGACATGTTCAAGAATAGTTACACAACAGCAGGGCCCTAAAGGTAAGCAGTATAGTTGTTTGTTTTGTTTTCTTTTTTCTTTAAAAAGAAAGAGGTTATGTGAAATATTGGAATTTTATTTCGAGGCCTAGTATTTCAAGACAGTTAACTACACTTACGGTGTCAACAGCCTCTTGTTGGCAGTATGATTTTATTGGCTCCATGGAACAACAGCAAGAATTTACTATTGCTTCTTTCTTTATGACACACACAGAAAAAAAAAAATTGACACATTTGCTCAAGACCAACCAGAATCATTTTAACCTATCAAAATGGATGGGAGGCCTTCACTGCCAAAGTCACTGCTGGGTTTTCACAATTCCTTGCAGACAATCTGCTACTCCCATTATGATAAAGGAGAGAAGAGTCATAATCAGGGAAGAAAGCTAGATTAATACTTGGAATTATCATTGAATTATTTAGCCTGCTATAGGATTATTATTATTACTGTCATTTGATATTTTCTCTCATTTTATTAAACACAACTGTGAGTAATTACCCTACCTAATATTTCTCTATATTGGCTGACTAGCTAGCAAACATTCATGAAAATATCCATTAGCCACACGTATAAAATCCTGCATTATGATGCTGTTGAATCAGAACATACCACTACCTGATCCTGTAGCTCTTTGAGGATTTGCAAATCAATTAATTCTATGTTTATTGGATTTTTCCCCTACAATTAGAAAATTTATAATAGAGGCCATGAACATTATTAGTTTTAGCATTTTAAACCAGCAATCACACTTTGATTTTTACAACAAAAGCAGAAATATAAACACACACATTTGGATCAGTTTTCTGTTAGTCTGTCTGGACTTCAAAATCCTATTCGTCAAGATAATGCACACCAAAGTTCTGGAGTAAACAAGAAATTAGATGGCACCTGAACACTTGGTTTAATATTCTCCAAAGGACTATGCAACTTATTTCTTACATTATGACATTGTTTTACAAAGATCCACACTTTTATAATGTTAGTATTTTTAATAATCAATAAAGTCAATTAATCATGATTAAAAATCAAACTTAAAAATTTCTACTTTTTGCTTTTGCCCCCTCCATTTAGAACTTATTTATAGCCTGATAATTCAAAGGTCCCTATGTTTATGAAAATCTGGACAGAAATAGCTCTAAGATCCCATTCAGAACTTGATATTAATCTAAGTCTTTTGGCTCCATTTATCCTGAGAGCAAAGAGTAGGACAAAGGATTTGAGTACTGTTAGTTTATCTGGGAGATTATCCAAGGTAGAAAAGAATGGGAAAGTGATACAGTGAAGAAGCAACTTTGTCAAAGAGGTACATTGTTGATATAATTGTTGTGGATAGAAAATGAAGGCTTGCTTTTACTGAAAGGTCCTGAGAAACTTCTTTAAGTTGTCCTCATGAAGACCTGAAAACTGACAATTTTATCTGTGGTTCTTATTTCCACTTCACTGAGAGCTGTCCTCAGAGGACATTAACTCTCCTACAATTTTGGGTTGTGTTGGACACATTCTAAAATGAGATATAGAGCATGAGATGCTATCAGTGTTAAGTAACTGCAATTTCCCATGGAACTATCCACCACAGGTTTGGCTATAATCAGGTGTTGGGCCTTGATATCAGCGGGATTTTGGGCAGTATCATTTTAGGTTAATCATTACATATGAAATTTCCAAAAACTTCAACTGATGAAACTTTGATTATTAATCTATAAATATAACAATAAATCTACAGTATTCAAATTATTTTCATAGAAATACACAGACAAAGCATCAATTGATTAATATTTAAATGTTACAAAATACTGAACTGAAAGAATTTGGTCATATAAGAACGTGTAACAAGTAGAACGTAGGTTTAGGTTAGAACTCAGGATGCATTTGAGACTCAGTTAAGAAATTGAATGGAGGGACGCCTGGGTGGCTCAGAGGGTTAAGCCACTGTCTTCGGCTCAGGTCATGATCCCAGGGTCCTGGGACCGAGCCCCAAATCAGGCTCTCTGCTCAGCAGGGAGCCTGCTTCCTCCTCTCTCTCTCTGCCTGCCTCTCTGCCTGCTTGTCATCTCTCTCTGTCAAATAAATAAATAAAATCTTAAAAAAAGAAATTGAATGGATGTCTGACTATCTTATAGGTTTGCTAAAAATCAGTGACTTTGTGTTCACGTGTGGCTATGCAGGAATTTTTAACTTTCTCTAAGAAGTTATTAGATTTGATTATATAATGGCAGTAAAGGATGGGGAAAAGCAAAGTACAAACCCCATAAAGACAAAGACACTGAGTATGAGAAAAGAGTAATAGATAAGAAGAATCAATGCATTTGAGGAAAATGGGAATTGAAATACACAGTGATTGTTCATTTTTTTAGATGCAGAAAACAAAACTAGCTTGCAAGAAGGAAATAACAGAAGTCCTGTTGTGATGTGAGACAGAATCCTGGAAAAGGCAGTAACGTGGAATAAAGGAGTAGGGAGAAAATATCAGGTAATTTGGATAGGAAGGAGTTAGGAGGTAATTGCTTGATAACTTTTATATGGCCCACTTAAATGCACAGATTTCTCTTCTTTAATTTATATGGAGAACAGGGTGTCCTTTCTCTTCCCTTTCAGAGCACCAGAGGTGTACTCTTTCAGACTGAAAACCTGAAAAGCTCAGGACTCAGTTGCTTAAGCACAGCTGAGAGAACATATTTCAATTAAGATTTACATTTTGCTGTATGTAGTAGACTGTCAAAAGTGGTTTAGCCATATTTTTTCATTTAACAAAAGACTACAGAGAGTGTTTTCTGGTGTTGGTTTAGAGTGTCCATCCCTCTGAACAGATTTTTCTCTCAACGTCTGGGGCAAGAAATCAATTGTTACATATGTATTCACTAAAAAAGCAGCTGGAAGATGCTGAGCACTGTGGCCCATGAGATCAAGGCACCAGCACACACTTGTGAGTGGTGAGCTCCCAAGGCTGGAGGAAAATTCTAGAATAAATTGCTCATTAGAGAGCCATACCTTTTCTCCTGTTTCCTTACCTCTCTGCACTACCCTCTTGTATCCACAGCATTGGAAATTCTTTTAGCAACACACCACACTGAATCACCACCAATTATGTGATTCTCTTGGTGGAAAACCAAACACTGTGTGAAAACTGTGGTTTTCTAGTTCATGCTTCTGGATGGAAAATAATTCATAATAAACTGATAGGAGTAGCCAAGAGAGATTTAATCTTCTGTTTGGAAAAGGGCTTCTATATAAGTGAGTAGAGGAACCTTTAAGAATTATTCATGTTTAGGGGCACCTGGGTGGCTCAGCGGGTTAAGCTTCTGCCTTTAGCTCAGGTCATGATCTCAGGGTCCAGGGATCAAGCCCCACATCAGGTTCTCTGCTCAGCGGGGAACCTTTTTCCCCCTCCCTCTTTCTGCCTGTCTCTGCCTACTTGTGATCTCTGTCAAATAAATAAATAAAGATTTTTTAAAAAAAAATACTTATTCATGTTTACATATATGCACCAGAATGCTATGTCCCTTGTCAAATAGGCTTCAAATCAACAAAAATGATAATATTTTACTTAATAAGTTTTTTAATTCCTCTATTAACATTTTGGAATACATCATTTTAATGCACATCTACAAATTTGTAATCACTTCATGTGAGACAAGGAATGCTTAAAAAGGCAACCAGGGGCACCGGGGTGGCTCAGTGGGTTAAGCCTCTGCCTTTGGCTCAGGTCATGATTTCAAAGTACTGGGATCGAGCCTTGCATCAGTCTCTCTGCTCAGCCGGGAGCCTGCATCTCTCTCTCTCTTTCTGCCTGCCTCTCTGCCTGCTTGTGATCTCTCTCTGCATCATATAAATAAATACAATCTTTAAAAAAAAAAAGGCAACCAAAAAACATTTACAGTTTTGGACAGGAGTTTCCCTTACGTTTGGATAAGGATGCAAATTCAACTTCATAATAAATTACACTGCATCATAAAGATTAAATGCACTCAGGGATTGCGTTCTCTCCTCCCTCCACTCTATCGTACACACAGCTGCCCAACTAATCTTCCAAAAACACACATTTTCATGTGCTGCTTTTCAAAACTAGCTTCCTGGCTTCCTGTTGCCTGAAAAAATAGTCTCAAATGCTTTTGTCTGGCATTCAGGGCTCTCTAGGATGGGCACTCTGGCCAACACATCACTGCTCGTTTGTTCCACCACACACAAGTGGATCTCGGGCTAGTTATTCAGAGACCCACCTCCTCACGACCCAGCAAAGGTCTCGTGCATCTACTAAACTCACGGCTCACTCAGTGATGTTCTCAAAGGCCATTAGTGGGTGACATGCCACTGCTAGAGTCAGGAGCCAGTGTGAAGTTGCCACTGCCTAAGTGCATGGACTGAAAGCGGGAACGTTGATTCTCCAGGAGAAAACTGGGGCATTGTTATGAGAAGGCAGATGGCAAAACTACCCATAGGGGACTATGACTGCTTTAACACACTCTGGACAAAATTGAAGGAGACAAGTGAACGTATTAACTCCCACTTAGGCTGTAGAAGGCAAATGCGACGGAGGGAAGGCGTTATCTTCTTCTGGAACAAACCACTTAGCTCCAGCTACTTTTATAAATAGATCAGACCCTGTCCAGGAGCCCACTTAGCTGGGTTCATTTGTATACAATGTCCATACCCTCAGGAATATTAACACTTTATCTCAGATTGCATTAATTTAAATAAAACTTAACAAAAATGGTGTGAAATGAACAAAAACACCATATTCTGTGATGAATCAAATGAAATACATTTTCAGTTGCTGTTTTCCCCATTTAAAGATAAAATTTCTGATAACTGTCATTATTTGTGAAAAGACACAAGACCAACAGTTTGTGTGCATGTGTGTTTTGGTTTTCGGTTTTTGGTTTTTTTCTTCCCCTTAAGGCTATAGCCATATTGTCACTAATAAAGATCTCAAATTTGCCTGGAAGCTTTCATGGCAAATTGTCAGTCTGAGGGAAGTCACCATCCAGCCAAATGGCTTTATACATCATCAGTGCCTTTCTTCCACACACATTCTCTTCCTGGTTTAGACATTAGTTAGCCTGGTTCTACACTGACACAGTATTTGCATCTCTCTCCTGTCCATAACTCCTAAAAGTTGGGGACCTCTCACTTTGGTTTCCCCAGAGCATGACATTTTATTTGGTGCTTGGGGGGCAATGGGCAGTTCAAGAAGTATGTTAATACTATCACTCAATGTCTTGATCCATGCTATGCACCAACAGTGTAGTAAATATCGTTCATTTCTTGTAACAAAGGCAGTAGGAACTTCTCCCAAGGGACGGAATTCCAAGGACAGAATGAAGGCAGGAAGGGAGCTGGTCTATTTGGACCTACTTTGTGAGAGACACTGGTTTAGGTATTTATATGTATACATTATACCACTGAACTGTCACAATCCTGCAAATTCTTACATGCTTGGGTTTCTATGTAGCAAGTTTAGCAAGCCACCCAAATTCACAGTGACAGGCCCGTGAGTCAAATCCAGCATGCTTGACTCCATGATTGTCAAGTCCACTAGCCCCATATATCATGAATCTGAGATTCATGAGTGTGTAGGTGCTATCAGGAAATGTCAAAAATGCCCATTTCAGGGACACATGGATGGCTCAGTTGGTTAATTGTCTACCTCCAGATCAGGTCATAATCCCAGCATCCTGGGATCGAGTCCCCCATCAGGCTTCTTGCTTACCAGGAGCCTGCTTCCCACTCTGCCTGCCTCTCCCTCTGCTTGTGCTATCTCTCTGACAAATGAATAAATTAAATCTTTTGTAAAAATCTTGTTAAAAAGGCCCATTTTATGTCCTCTGCCCATTTCTTGATTGGATCCAAAGGGGCACATGCACCCGAATGTTTATAGCAGCAATGTCCACAATAGCCAAACTATGGAAAGAACCTAGATGTCCATCCACAGATGAATGGATCAAGAAGATGTGGTATATATACACAATGGAATACTATGCAGCCATCAAAAGAAATGAAATCTTGCCATTTGCGACAACATGGATGGAACTAGAGCGTATCATGCTTAGCGAAATAAGTCAAGCAGAGAAAGACAACTATCATATGATCTCCCTGATATGAGGAAGTGGTGATGCAACATGGAGGCTTAAGTGGGTAGGAGAAGAATAAATGAAACAAGATGGGATTGGGAGGGAGACAAACCATAAGTGACTCTTAATCTCACAAAACAAACTGAGGGTTGCTGGGGGGAGGGGGTTTGGGAGAAGGGGGTGGGATTATGGACATTGGGGAGGGTATGTGCTTTGGTGAGTGCTGTGAAGTGTGTAAACCTGGTGATTCACATACCTGTACCCCTGGGGATAAAAATATATGTTTATAAAAAATAAAAAGTTAAAAAAAAAAAAGGCCCATTTTAAAGAATGTTTTAAAACATTGTTTGGACAGCAATAGAAGCGAAAGCAGAAAGACATAATGTAACGACAGATAGTTTATGTGGGAGCCCTTTGGGTACTCTGGTGGATGAATGTTTTTAAATTAGTTTTTCGTGGACATGGGGAGTTAGAGAGGAGAAGAAAGGTGGGAGAAATTGGAAGGGAAGCTGAACCATGAGAGACTATGGACTCTGAAAAACAATCTGAGGGTTTTGAAGGGGCGGGGGTTTGGGAGGTTGGGGTACCAGGTGGTGGGTATTATAGAGGGCACTGCTTGCATGGAGCACTGGGTGTGGTGCAAAAAGAATGAATACGGTTATGCTGAAAATCAATAAAAAATAAATTTAAAAAAATTAGTTTTTTGTAAACTGCAAAAAAAGAAAAGCACTCCCATTTATAGCGTACACTTTATGGTTCACAAAGCACGTGCCAACAATAAAAATAATGAGGGGTTACCGTTACAATTCATAGAAAAGGAGGTACAGGGAAATTGAATGAAAGGGAATAACAAAGTAGGTTCAGAAGTCCATCTTCCTTGTAAAAAAAATTAACCTGAAAGTGCGTTTCTGCCACCTCTCTCCTGTTTGATCTGATAAAGAATGACCACGATACAGGAATTATAGTTCGGGGTTTTGAAAAGCATAATAGCTTTATACCAACACTTGAGCTTTTATTTTTTTATTTACGTATTTATGGCTAACAAGATAGCTCGATTGGATATGCGGTTCGTGACAACCAACCTCAGAAGTAATTCCATCTTCATGAGAAGTCAGAAAGAACCACAAACCAAACCTCAAAATAGATTCAAAGAGAAAATAGTCTTAAAAAAATTTCCCTTCCTAAAGCCTCTCCGTTCGGCTCAGGTCATGATCCTAGGGTCCTGGGATTGAGCCCCATGTCTGGCTCTCTGCTCAGCGGGGAGCCTGCTTCCACTTCTCTCTGTGCCTGCTCTCTGCCTACTGGTGATCTATGTCTGTCAAATAAATAAATAAAATCTAAAAAAAAAAATTTCCCTTCCTATCAGAAGCAGACCAAACCACTAACAAATTCCCCAGAAAGCTTCATCTAAAAGGTTGTACTTTCTTCAGACACCCAGCAGGACCTTCTTCTCTGGGCCTGGTATTTCTTCAATGGCCTATTCCAGAGAATAAGACACTAAATTACTGAGCGCCATGGGCCTCAGAACCACGAAAGAGATGATTAGAGGGACAAAGCAGGCCTCTGGTCACCAAGAGGGTATGTAAATGTTTGCTGCTTTTCGGCATTTTTCAAAGCTGAGTTTTTAGCTGGGGGCCGTTCCTTTATGATAAATTGCTGATACCATATAGTAAAAGGCATTATATGATCTTTTACAAACCATTTCCTATCTTTGCATTCTCATGTGCCAAGACAGACACGGATTATTTAAATCCCTGAAGAGAGTGCTATTGCATTTAAATTGCCTGTAACCTTCGTGCAATAGATTTATGGTTGATGATAGATTTAGTTAAGAGATAACTGTTTTAAATATTTATTCTCAGTAAAGGGTTTCAACCTATGCTCATTTAAGTAAGTTGGTGCATAATCCCTTTTCTATGAAACCATAGTGCAAGGACCAATGCCGCGCTTCCGCGAGAACCCCAAGCACTTTTTCTGGAATGGCCATATGCCTATGTACCAGGCGTCCTCTTTTCACTCGCCTTGTGGAGCACCTACCATGGAGGTCATGTAATAACCAATGACCAAAAAACAAACAAAAAACCCAAACATCCAGGTTGAAGTTATTCGCGCCTGCCATCATGCAAAGGCAGACCCTGCCTGAGGGATTCTCAGTTTTTCCGCCCCCCCTCCCCCACCCTCCCCTGGCTCTTCCACTCTCTGCATTCTCATGCCTTCTGGCCTCGCTTTCCTCTCCTCATTGTCACTTTTATTAAATGTTTTTTTTCTGCATGTTGTCCCGCAGAGCGATTTCATGAATGAATATACAGGAAACTGAGTCAGAGCCCACTTGTGAGAGCCCACCTGTGGAGGCCTTTCATTAGAATGGTCTATGGTTCTAGCCTCAGTTCAGAATACTGTGTGTACCTGAGGACCGAGTCCAGATGTTTCTTTCATCTCTGATTTGAATTTGAAATCCTAATGTCACTATGATCTGGGAAGCCGACGTCCACAGCATCTTCACCTGAAATTCCACTAGAGCTCCCATTTACCTAGTGCCCAGCCTGAGTCTGTTTTCCACTACTGTCAGGGTTCTAGAAGTTCATGCACTGCCCACCACTGACAGTAGGGGCATCTCTCTGTCCAGATTTTCCCTTTACATAAGGAGGTCAGTTACAGGAGATTAGGGCCCACTCTAACCACCTCACTGTAATGTGATTGCATCTGTAAGGACTCTAGTTCCAAATAAGGTCACGTTCTGTGGTACCAGAGATAAGGACAGCAGCAAGGTTTCTGGGGGAAATGCAGGTCAGCTCTTAACAGTCCACTCTAGGCTCCCCAAATTCGTGTCCTTCCCGTGTGCAAAATACTTTCACCCAATGCCCTCCAAAGCACTAATCATCTCAGAATCAACTCAAAATCTGAAATCTCATCTGTCCTCCTCCACTGAAAGACCCTGATCTCACCCAGACCATGGGACCTGAGGACTGCATCCAGAAGCCACAGTCTCCTGGTAAAGCTGCCCATCAGGTCCTCATATCACCCTCATTCGTCTCAGCAGCTGAGGGCCTACAGTTCCCAGAGACAGTTTCTCAGAGGAAGTTTGAAGACCACCTCAGAGGACGCTGTTTGGGAGTGGATGAAGCGGGAAGGGGGTCAGAGCCTCCTGCCATTCGCAGGGCACCCAGAACCCAGAGAGTGAGGCCTTGGGTGCTTTCTAGTGACAGATTCAAGGCAATTTTTCGACTTTGGGACTTCAGAGCTAACTTAATTTTCATTTGTGATTATTATTTTTGTGGGGGGGCCATAGCTTTTCTTTTGACCTATGGCTGTTTTCACTCCCGGTTCTGAAGAAGCCCCTAAATCCTAACCCTGTTGAGGACTCTGAAAGCTCTCAGAGCAGCAGTACTGGGGGACAGTGTAGACACATGGTTTGGTTTCTCCTCTGGCCTGATTCTGCGGCAGCCCCGCTCTGTCCTCCTCAGACTTCAGAGCAATAGCTGAATAAGTGGAGAAAGGACCAGGGGGTCAGGAAGGTGGCCACCGAAGAGTGACTTCTCTGGAGGGTGGCTGAGCTAGCGAGTGAGCGTGTTAGTCCAGCTCTGCCTGCCGTCTGGATGGAGCTGAACAGGGGCCAGCGAAGGGGAGGAGGAGCAGAGAGCGGGGACAAAGGGACCAAAGAGGAGATTCAGACGAAGGGAAGTAATTGTGAGGAGAGAAGAAACTCTAGAAGACAGGCATGTAAGAAAGGAAAAGGGATGAATTGGGCATCAGGAAAGGGCACCACCAGGGATGGAGAGAGGGGAAGGGAAGAGGGAGGGAGGGAGGAAAGGGGAAAAGAAGAAGGGAGGAGTCAGCAGGCCAGGGCTCCCCCTGAATCTGAAGAAGAGGTGGCTGGTCCAGCTTGTCAAACAGGATGCTCACTCTTTGGTCCCAGTTTCTGCTCCCAGTGCTACTGGGCTTTGCAAGGAAGGCAGGCTGTCTCCTGGGACCCACTGGAGCCCACTGGAGCCCACAGGAGGGTACGAGAGGTAAGATGCCACCTGGTCCTGTCCTGAGCTGCTCCCAGCTGCTAGCCTCACCACATGGTGCAAGAGGTACCCTAAAACAAAGGACACAGGCCTGCATGTCTGCCGGTGGCCCTGGGCACTAAGCTCATCGCAGTGAACCACACAGCCTCCTCAACCCAGGCTTTCAAAGCCTGCTTCTTCGTTCCTGGCTTTCATGTCTGTATGAACATGAGCCAGATCTAACTCATCTCCGACAGACAATTCTGACTCACCCCGTGTCAGATTTTTATTAGTGGCTGTGATAGAGTAAGATAGCAATGCTCCAACAAACGGACTATTTCCTCCCACGTGACCTCAACAGTCTGATACATTTTCTTAGCGAAAAAATCTTGTCTCCTTCCATTAAGCTCATAATGTGGTCTAATAGTATACATGTGCCTTCGTTAGATGCGAAGCGATACAGAGGTGCTTTTTTTTTTTTTTATTTTACAAGGTAAAGTCAGTGAACACATCTAACTTGACGAATACGTCTCTAAAATGTCAATCCAGGCAAAGCTTTTTCTGCCTACAGTTTGGAGGCTACGTGGTGACATTTTAAAAACGCTGTCAGTCCCTCAGTGAGGCTTTAGAAGCTAGCCAGGGCTTACTACGTGCCAGGCACTGTGTCAGGTGTTGGAGCTAAATGGACGGAGAGCTTGGAGGCAGGCTGGGGAGGGACATCCGTGACACAACCACAGCTAGAAACGGAGGCCAGTGCTAGAAAAGAGAGAGCAGGCTGCATGGAGAGTGTGTACCATGGGGCTTGTGAGCTCACGAATAAGTGGGAGTAACTGGAGTGGGGAGACGGGGGAGAGGAAGAGGGTCTTCCCTTCAATGGGAATCACGTGTGCTTGGAGGCAGGCACCATGAGGGGTCTCCACAGGAAGAGGGAGGCAGCGTGGTTGAAGGGCAGAAAGACAGGGCAGAACAGGCATCAGTCAATTGGAAGGGTAAGAAGAGACGGATGGGAGGATTATGGATGCCTTTGGAGGACTGAGAATTTGTTAGAAGATCAGTGCAGTTTTCTATGGAGACAAATGCCAGGAACTGATAGGTCTTTGAAAGGTCACTCTGGCTGCCTTTTGGCAAAGGGGTTGGTAAAAGGCACGTGCAGGTGTGAACACACCAGGTGGGAGGTGAGTGCAGGAAATCAGGTGAGGGAGCATGGGAACTTGGTCCGGGGGTATATAAGGGAAAATAGCCTTTAATGAGTTCCACAAATTGGCACCAGCTGTAGCTTCATTACAGCCCTGGAAGGAGTAGGTGGGTGTGTCCTGGAGGTTACAGAAATTACATGAGAAATGGAAGTCTTTTTAGATCTTTTTTCCAACTAGAGGAACTCTCACCTTATTGATAGAATTCCAGAGTGGGAACGGATGGACATGAGGACATCTTTGAAATGTCTGAATATGTTCTTCGACATCTTTGCAAGTGACGAGGAGACCTTGACCTTAGGAGGCCTCGGCCTTCTTTGTAGCCAAGAAGATTTCACCTACAGATTTGGGTTCTCCCTTTTAAAGTCAAGAAGACAGTCCTTCCAAAGGACACCTCCTATCATTATACACTCTCATCATACCACACTTGCTGGGATCTCCAAGACCCTCTGTTCCAGGTTGTGAGTATCCACTTTGGCCACGCTGGTCTTGCCAAGAACACCACCACAGGAAATCTAGAGCCTGTAGTGCTATTAATAACATCATCTAAGACTGTCTTTGCTGCCCTCATGGCCTCTTCCCACCATGACTCACTGAAGCTTTTTACACGTTGTATCCATTAAGCTATAGTTCCCAAAGCTCATCTTCTCTAGTGCCATTAATTTTTAGGGGACCAGGCAAACCTTAAACTTGTCCCCCTTAATTAGATCCCTGTGCCCCCACAATCTCTTTGAATGCCTTTCACCATGATCCTTGAATGAGCTCTGAGACCACTGCTGGTACCTAACACTTCTTGGCACCTTGTCTGTTAGTTCTTGGAAGAGGAGGTGGCTATGGAGGTGAGTGGGCATGGGAGTGGGAGGATTTCTCCCTTCACTTCCTTTTTTGTTTTTTCAAATAATGGGTTTTGAGGGGGAGGGAAAGGTTAACCAATTTATTTTCCATCTCCCATTGATAAAATGTTTACCACTCCCCATTGAAAGAATTTAGATCTTTCTTTAGAATCTCCAGGAAAATCTCCCAAACCCAGCCCACCACCATGTGGATTCAGCCATCTTCTGATTCACCTCCAGATTGTATCCTCCTAACTGCTCAAGCCACAGGTTAAGGGCGAAATGTTCAATGCCCAAGCAATTAAGTGGGGAACACGTTTATCTAAACAATTGCATGCAGCTCTGTATCTGCATACAGGGGGTCTCTCCCAAGACTTTCCAACCTCAGCAAAACAAGAAAAAGCCCCAGCGACCTGGGGGTATATATCATTCATTCATTCCTGTGTTCAACACTCATGGCGGATCCCCACCGAGACAGTGGGAGAGCAAGGACAGGAGCAATCCCGGAGGCTGAAGTCTGAGGAGGATTTCAAATTCAAGTCAGAGATGAAAGAAACATCTGGACTCGGTCCTCAGGTACAGGCAGTATTCTGAACTGAGGCTAGAACCAGAGACCATTGTAATGAAAGGCCTCCACAGGTGGGCTCCGACTCAGTTTCCTGTATGTATATTCATTCATGAAATCGCTCTGCGGGTCAACATGCAGAACAAAACCATTTAATAAAAGTGACAATGAGGAGAGGAAAGGGAGGCCAGAAGGCATGTGAATGTGGAGAGGAAGAGCCAGGGGAGGAGGGGGGGGGGCGGAAAAACTGAGAATCCCTCCCTGTGCTCCTTGCTGCCAGGGAGGTCTGAGGGACTAGTTTCTACCTGGGATCCCAAGTCCAGTACAAAAGTGGCGGGGCCACAGCTCGGGATGAGAGAAGGGGGTCCTCGGTACACGCGCGTGGGGGTGCCAAACGAAGGGGGCTATTGCGCTCGCTGCGGGGGGCACCTCGCCTGGCTCCATCCCCGGCCCGACCCGTGCGGACCCGGGTGCAGCGCGTCGTCCCGGGTGGTCCCGCTGCCCCGGTGGTCGCGGGAGGCTGGGTCCCGACACCCCCCCGAGCTCGCGGCCCGCGCTTTCTGCTCCAGGTGAGGGCGCAGCTCGGTGTCACTTTACCTGCTCACAGAGGGTCGTCCCGGGAAGCCATGGGGCAGGGTGGGGCAGCGGGCCGTGGGAACGGGACAGTGCGGCCTCAGGAGCTGGGCTGGAGCGCGGGAGTGCCTGTGTCCTGCAGTGCGGACTGGGCTGCAGAAGAGCACAGCGGAGCTGCGCGCCCCTCCTCCGCCAGCTCCTCCACCTCCTCTCAGACTCTCCGCTGCGTCCTCCGCGAGCTCACTCCCGAATTCTGCAATTAGCAAAGCCCCTTCTCCGGACCGCCCACGCCCTCGCCCACCTCCCCCTCCGTCCTGAGGTGCGGGCCCGGGGCACGGGCACCGGGAAAGCCCGGGGGTCTTGCGAGGGTGGCCAGCGCCAGCGCTGAGCGGCCTCCTAGCCTGGCTCCCCGAGCGGGTGTCCACCTGCTGCCTGGCCGCAAAAAGATCATCAGCCCTAAACCCCGGCTGCACTCTCGGGTCACTTTGCTGGCTTCCTGATTGTGCCCAAAGCCGGGAACCAGCTTCCCCAGCACAGGCCTGGGCTGAGATGCTTGCCTGCGATCTGTTTAAGCAGTCTCCTCCTCTCCAGGCAGGGTCCGCCATTGCATGATGGCACCCACGAATCACTTAGACCTGGATGTTTTGGTTTTTTGTTTCTTTCTTGGTTATTACATGACCTCCATGGTAGGTGATCCACAAAGGGAGTGAAAAGAGGAAGCCTGATGCATACGCATATGGCCATTCTAGAAAAAGAGCTTGGGGTTCTCTGGGAAGCGCGGCATTGGTCCTTGCACTATGGTTTTGCTGCATCAAATAGTTCCTTCTTCTTCAAATATAAATATATAAATATATTGATCAAGTCACTCCCATGTCTTAGGAGAATGTCATACCTTTAGTAGCAAACTTGAAATCTTGGACATTGGTTTTGATTTTTGTTTTGGTTTGATTTGGTTCGGTTTTTGTAATTTTAAAAATCCCTCCAGCCCTTGGCTGTGTCTGACCTGAGTGCTTTCTGCTGTTTCTGCAACAAAACTGTCAGGGCAGTGAAAACTCTCATTGTTTACAGTGGCGCCCCCTTCTGAACACTTTGTTAATAAAAAGCTTTTTTTTTTTTTTGGCTATTGTAAAAGTGAAACAACAATGAGGTATTTCAAAGAGGTGAACCACAGATAAATTTCTCTAAGTGTGGGTGAGGGTTACTCAAAAAGGAACTTGACAAGGCTTTTAAAGATACCGACAATCATTATAACATAACGTGACTGATTGTTACCGTGCTCTTAACCTGGCAAACACTTGTTGGATTCCAAGAAAGACGAACATAGTTGAGAAGTTCTAGCGGCCTTCTAGCACAGGGTCTCATGAGGCAGGGATTCTAGCCACTGGCTGTGCAAGGCATGAGGCCTGTTAGTGATTCTATTTTTTCTTCTGCAGAATGGGTCTTTCTGCATTCCAGGTCCTTTCTACCCCAATAAATAATGAGGCGATTCTCTCAGTGAGTTGTACTTTTGGTTTAAACAGCCAACTGTCTCTTAAAAAGGACTTTTGTTTAAAGTCCTTAAAAAAAAAAAGTCCTTTCATAAATTTTTTTTTTATTTTTTATTTTTTAATCCCATATGTTTACTCTGATCCTGGAACTTTGTCATTTTGACCTTCTCTGCTGATTAAAATATTCTTCATCATCAGCACCTACTGCTCTCCTCTCCTGGTGGTCTCTCCGGAAGGGGTCTTCTCTAGCTCTTCTAGCAGAGGATGGGCACTTCCCCTCTACCCCTGTTGCCAGACCAACCTTACCTATCCTGCAGGGTCAGGTCGGCCTCACCTTTTATCTGTTGTTCTCTTCTGAGTGGTTAGTTTTTCATAGATACCGTGCTTTGCTTTTGTCAGGATTTACCCTGGACTATCAAAACCCTTATCTTGTGCCAGTGAATCCTAAGAAACAGACCTGATGAGAGAACCAGGAACTCGAACAGATCATATTTATCCTGAATGTTCCGTCCAAAATGAAGAGTACATTTCTGAGGAGCCTCAAGATCTCTGAGAAGGGAAGTTTCACCAACTCTGTCACGTAGGGGCATCAATTCTGATTCTGTGTCAATTTTCATACTTTCCCAGCTAGTAATTCTCTACCTCAGAAAGCCCACACTCAACCGTTTCCTCTCTCAAAGGCAGTTGCTCTTAGAGTCTGCACATGGAACTTGGGGCCTGCTGTCGTTGGCTACTGCCCTCTGTACCTTGGGTCTAACAGCTTCAAGGCATCAAGATGAAATCGTCTCTTGTTCTAAGACTTAATATATTTTGGGGCACATGGTAAGCAATAATCACTTTTTTAGTTGATCCAAGTGTTCGACCTTTCTTAATTATTCTAGTACCACAGTTTACTTGTTCTAAGATTTTTCCTCCCCCCCCCATTCTAATAACTCTTGCACTTGATGACATATCCTAGTTTAACTGACAGCATTTCTCTTTCTTAGTCGAACATAAACTATAGTGCATCTTACCCTTGATCAAAGCTAGGTTGCAATTAAATACTCTATTATGGTTATGATTCTGATATTTGAAATCCTCCGGTAGCTCCCTGTGCGCCCACAGTGTAGTACCTCACCTTCTAGGCATAGTATACAAACCAGCTCACCCCCAGTGTTAATCCCGGGGCTCAGCCTCCATCCCCACGTGATGCTGCCAGATCAGCTGCCCGTTGTCCTGAACTTGCTGTAGATTCCCGAATGCACTGTGCTGCCTCCTGGCACTTTGAAACTTGACACACTCATCCCCATTCTTCGCTTTGCCCTTGTCTATCACCTCCCCTCAAAATCTGTTCCTAAGTGCCTTTTCCCAGCTCCAACCTACCCTTGGCAGTCTTTTATCTCCCTGTGGTAAAACCTGTCACACTGCACCATGGACATGCCTGTTGTACCACTGAGAAGAGAAAAGGGACAGTGAGGGCCCCCCAACATTTGCAGCTCTAGTGCAGAGCCCCATGCCTGGCTTGCAGGAAATGCCAGATCATGAAGACAAACGGAGATCATCCTGTGGCTAAAACCAGCTCTTCTTTGTCTACCGCAGGATCTGGATCAATACAGAGCAGCCCGTTATTATTGCTGTTTTTCTAGGGATTTTTTACCCATATATTTCCCAGGTCTTGACTCTTTTTGTAGCACTTTAATTCAGGCTTCAACCACTTCCTAGTCAGATCAGGTGAAATCATTTTCCTTCCCATATCCTCGGTGTATTTCACACCAAGTAAATCTTTTTGAAAGATCTTATTTACACATTGAACGATCACAAGTATGTAGAGAGGCAGGCAGAGAGAGGGGTGGGGGAGCAGGCTCCCCGCTGAGCAGAGAGCCTGATGTGGGGCTCCATCCCAGGACCCTGAAATCATGACCTGAGCCGAAGGCAGAGGCCTAAACCACTGAGTCACCCAGGAGCCCCCATATCTCATAAATTTTAATCAACGTGCAAAAAGTATTGTACATATTTATGAAGTTCAAACAAATTCTGTGAAACCGTAGATGGACTTAAAGATACTATTATGTATCAAATATTGTAAAAATTAAGCAAGGAAATAGAAAACATAAAATAACCAAAGCATACAAACTCGGGTAGATACAATAGTTGTGATCATGTTCTACTTCATAAAGAGATGAGTTAATAGATAAATAGAAGTAACTAGACTTTTTAGACGTTAATAAAACTTTGCCTGTTATTTCTTAGCTATATAAAATATATGGTTTTCTAACAAAAACGCTTATCTTAAAAATATTTAAAAATAAATTTCAGGCTAATCATAAGGTTCTATTTACTTTTCCACTGAAGGAAAAGCTGGTTGTTGTAGTTAGGTTGTTTGTTTGTTTTAGTCTCCTCCTAGTTTTTATTATTATAATGTGGAAGGAGGAATGTTAGATTGAAAAGTGAATTATTTTATAGACAAAATTCATTACTTGATTCACCTCCTGGTACAGCAGATGGAACTCCTGAAAACATGCCCTTTTGCCTTATGGAAGAGTAACATTTATGCTTACTTCTGAAACATGCTTGGTGGTGGCCCTAAATAGTGACACCATAGTAAACATTTTGAATATTTGCAATTAATTTTTATAGTCATTGTCTCCAAAAGGAACTGCTGGTCTCTTAGCAGGTATTTCAATAAAGCTAAAAGTTGCCTGACTGTTTAAAAATATTAACAAGGCACAAAATATGGCAGAAGTATTGTCCTCAGATATTATTTTTTTCCATATGCTTCTGATCCAAACATGACGAGTTATTTTTTTAAATTTTTTTATAAAAGATTTTATTTATTTATTTGACAGAGAGAGAGATTACCAGTAGGCAGAGAGGCAGGCAAAGAGAGAGAGGACGTATCAGGCTCCCCGTTAAGCAGAGAGCCCAATGTGGGGCTCCAACCCAGGACCCTGACATCATGACCTGAACTGAAGGCAGCGGCTTAACCCACAAGCCACCCAGGAACCCGACAAGTTATTTTTGATAGATATATATAGCATGTATTTTCCAGTTATAAGACTAATGGTTCTGCTCTTTTTAACCTTTTTTAAAAATTACATAATTTTTTTAAATTTAAATTTTATTTTTTAATGTTTTACCTTTCTTTTCTTTTTTTTAAAAAGATTTTATTTATTTATTTGACAGAGAGAGATCACAAGTAGGCAGAGAGACAGGCAGAGAGAGAGAGAGAGAGAAGCAGGCTTCCTGCGGAGCAGAGAGCCCGATGCAGGGCTCAATTCCAGGACCCTGAGATCATGACCTGAGCCGAAGGCAGCAGCCCAAACCACTGAGCCACCCAGGCACCCCAATGTTTTACTTTTCAATATACTACTTAGAATATAAAACCTATTCCATTTTGTAAGAAGGTTACCATTTAAAAAATGGTAATTTTCTCATTGTGTCTTCCCCTCTCATTGCTTTATTTTGAATAAAACATTTCACAATGAACATAACTGATGCTTTCCTTTTGATGGTCCCTCTGTTGGTCATATTTTATATGAGCCATGACAATTAATTTTACAACATTTATTCATGTTTGTTGATATGTTTTATCATAACTAATTTTCCCTCCCTTATCTAGATTCCCCAGCTTTCAGACAGGTGAACACTTCAATAAACCATACCCAAGGGATGTATCAAGTACTTCTTAGACATTCTCTCAGATCCTTGACTTCTCATTTTGCCTAGGGATGTGCAATAGGTTCTGCCAGAGGCACCACTGTGACAACTGATGTCCATGGTCTATCTCCTGCTAAGCTCAAGAGGTCACTGGTTTCCAAGTTTATCTATACAATTAATGCACTCCATCAAGTTCTTTTTTTTTTAATATTAGCAAACTTATTTTAAAGTTTATATGGAGAGGCAAAGACTCACAATAGTCAACATAGTGTTGAAGGAGAACAAAGCCTGAGGACTGACTTCAAAGTTTACCATAACGATGGGGCGCCTGGTTGGCTCAGTGGGTTAAGCTTCTGACTTTGGCTCAGGTCATGATCCCAGGGGCCTGGGATCGAGTCCCGTATTGGGCTCTCTGCTCAGCAGGGAGCCTGCTTCTCCTCATTTCTCTCTCTGTCTGTCTCTCTGCCTATTTGTGATCTCTCTCTCTGTCAAATAAATAAATAAACCTTTAAAAAAAGTATACCATAACGATAATTGGAAGCAAGATATTGTAATACCACAGAAAGACTAGATTAAAGGAACAGAATATATATTATCAATTATATTTTATATTTAATATAAAAGCAAAAGCAATACAAGAGAGCAAAATACAATCTTTTAAACAAATGGTTCTGGAGTAATGGTGAAGCTAAATGTAAAAATATAAAATAAAAATAAAATAAATAATAAAATAAAATAAATCCCGGCAGATATCATACACTCTTCACAAAAATTAACTCAGATTAAATTATAAACCTAAACATGAAACATGTAGAAGGTAATATAGAAGAAAATTTAAATGACCTTGGTTTTGGAAATAACTTTAGCTACAAAAGCGCAAGCACTGAATTTAAAAATGTCTACTCTGTGAAACAATGCCAAGAGAATGAAAAGGCAAAGCACAGACTGTGAGAAAAAATTTGCAAAATACACATCTGGCAAAGGACTGTTAATCAAAAAGACACAAAGACCCCTTAAAACTCAACAATCGTGGAAAAACCTGATTAAAAATGAGCCAAAGACCTTAGCAGATACCTCACAAAAGACAATATTACAGATGGCAAATAAGCATATAAAAAGATGCTTCACATCATATGTCATCAGGAAAATGCAAATTAAAACAAAAAAGAGACACCAGTACATACCCAGAATCCAGAACACTGACAACAGAACACGAAATGTTGGTGAGGATGTGGAGCAACAGGAATGTTCTTCCATGTCTATTGAGAATAAAGAATGGAAAACAACTTGGCAGTTTCTTACAAAACTAAACATATTCTTGCCAGATGATTCAGCAGTAGCAGTTCTTGGTATTTATCCAAAGAAGATGAAATCTATACCCACAAAGATGTCTATAGAAGTTTTATTCATTACTGACAAAAGCTTGGAAGCAACCAAGATATCCTTCCATATGTTAAAGGTCAAATAAAGTGTAGTACATGCAAACAATGGAATCTTATTTAATGCTAGAGAAATGAATTACCAAGCCATGAAAAGATATGGATATAAATATTTAATAAATATTTGATTTTAGGCTTCTACCAGTCTATCAATAGTATTAGTATATTTTAACAGTGAATGCTCAGCATTCATGACTTTACCTAATAAAATATTTGGGGTTCAATATTTTAAATACTTCAACCTCTATGATTATATTCCTAAAAATTTTGAATTGGGGTAAATAAACCTTAATTTTTTGTAACTTGTTTCTTATTGCAAAAGAGCTCAATGAAATTTTAGAAAATAAAAATTTACAAAAAAAAGTTTAGTTTACTATTACCAAATAATTTAAAACTTTACCTTATATTCAAATACATATATTTTTCTAAATTGATTTATAGGCTACTAAAACCAAAAACTTTTAGTTATACTAGATTTCATATCATGCAATCAATGCCAGAAAGCCATCTGGCGATGACTTGTCTTAAATAGAGTTAAGATGGGTGTTATTACAATGCAAGATGGAAACAAAGATAGTATAACAATTGAGTGTTACATAACTTTTCTGTTTTGAGCAAGTTACTAATCTACAAAAGGCTTTTATCGGTGACACACTTGGGAATTTAACAAAACTTTTAAACTAGCATGTGCGACTCATTTCTGGAAAACAACACAATCAATAACACTTTCTTTAGATGAAATCATGACTATTTCTCCATTTGAATAAAAAAGGTAGCAACCCCAATAAGTTTATTGAACATGAAAAGTTGAAATGCTATAATGCTCCTAAGGAATTAAATGGTCCAGTCATGAATTACCAAAAAAGTATATAAATTACCAAAGTGTTTGTATAATTGGAATGTACAACTGCCCATTATCGTTCAATAGTGTAGGCTTGTACAAGAACTCTATAAAAGAACTCCACTTCTAAACCGTGGAAAATATGTTCCCTTTCCCGCTTTATACATCTATTAAGCCATTCATTTAGATTTTAAAATATCCACTTAATACAGGCTTTTTACTCATTTGCACAAAGACCGAGGAAGTGAAGGAGGGTGTTATACAAATATTAAAGGAAAAGATTGCTCTAGGCATAGCAAGTAAGTATATAGACTTTGTGTGAACAGCTGGTCTGTTACTTTTGAGGAAAAGCAAGGAGGCCAATTAGGAGTTCATAGTGGTGGAGAGAGGAAGAACGTATTGATGTATGACCCTCTAGTACATTGAAACGCCTTCAGTTTTTATTTAATATGAAAGGGGAAGATACCAAAAGACTTTCAACAGCAGAATAAAATCATCTGACTTGATTTTTAGGTTAAGTTGCTGTACCAAAATAAATTTTCAGGGAGAAAGGAGTGCAGTATGTGTGGAAGTGGGGTTATCAAACAAGTTAATAATTCAGGAACATATGATGGTGTTTTTAGCATTCAGGGTGGTAATAGAAGTGGTGAGGTATGGTTTTTATTTTGTATCTATTTTGATGGTGAATATTCTGGTGAACAGGATGGGGTATGTGCAGGACAGACAATATCAACATTTATTTTACCTGCACAAACAGAAGGGTGGAGTCTTCATTCCCTGATATGGAGAGAATTCTGAGTTCAAATGTTCTTTCTGATTAAATGGCATAGTGATGATGAGGATTTAGTCAGACAGTGAAAGACAGCAGTAAGCATAGTGTTAAGCGGTAAGACATTATAATACATTTGGACATCAAAAAAAGTTGTGTTGGATCACCTGTTTATTTGAGTAAATAAATAAATAAAGCTTCCTGGGGTTCTGATAGAGGTAAAGAAGACTACTATATGATCCAAAGGGGCACGTGCACCAAATGTTTATAGCAGCAATATCCACAATAGCCAAACTATGGAAAGAACCTAGATGCCCATCAACAAATGAATATATATATATATATATATATATATATATATATATATGTATATATATATGATGGAATACTATGCAGCCATCAAAAGAAATGAAATCTTGCCATTTGCGATGACATGGATGGAACTAGAGGGTATTATGCTTAGCAAAATACGTCAACCAGAGTAAGACACTATCATATGATTTCCCTGATATGAGGAAATGGAGGTGCAATGTGGTGGGTTTGGGGGACAGGAAAAGAGTAAATGAAGAAAGATGGGATCGAGAGGGAGACAAACCATAAGAGACTCTTAATCTCACAAAACAAACAGAGAGTTGCCAGGGGGTTGGGGAGGGTAGGGAGAGGGTGGTGGGGTTTTGAACATTGGGGAGGGTATGTGCTTGGTGAGTGCTGTGAAGTGTGTAAACCTGGCGATTCACAGACCTGTACCCCTGGGACTAATAATACATTGTATGTTAATTAAAAAAGAAGAAGAAGAAGACGACTACTATTAATCCAATGCTATGGTTTTCAGCAAAGAGTGTGTAATCAGGCATATTTTATTAAAGTATCCAAGTAAAATGATGGTCGAACATTGGAATAACAGAAAACATAAAAATCAGAGATTTTAAAAAGAGATATGGGACAGTGTACAGAATATAGTCAATGATATTATAATAGTGTTATATGGTGACAGATGGTGGCTATATTTGGAGTGATCATAGAATAATGTATGGAGATATTGAAAACCTGAAACCAATGTAACACTGAATATCAACTATACTCAAATAGAAGAGTAGTAAAAATAAAACATTTAAATTTAAAAAGATAAAAAGAGGGACAAGAATTTGAAAAGTGAATTCAAAAAGAGTAAAGATGAGGCTAAGACATACTCTGAACCTTGAGGAAAACACCATTTTGAAAATTCTTCCCATTTTGAGAAAACTCAAATGAATCAATACCATAAAAGAACCCATTTTCACTGAGAGATGTAATGAATGCTCAAGAAATAATATTATGACAGGATATTCTTCCCTCTGAAACAGCATACAGAAACCAGGGGAAACACTTGGAAGCAAAATAAACTATACTGAAAATAAGAATCAGGAAAAAGGTAAGTGATGAAAGATAAGAAAATTAGACCTGCGACAGAGATCTAGTGAAGAGAATTTTTAGCTTGTGGTTTAATGTTTTTGAGGATAATCTAGAGTTCATAACTGCCTTGAGACAGGCCGATTGTAGGCAGTTTAGGCAGACCCCTAAGACAGGCCTACTTTGGGCAGGTGGTGTTGGAGGAGGCCATTGGGCTGGACAAAGACAAATCCAACCATTTGACTAAAGTGTCTGTGAAGATGTTGAAGTCAGATGCAACAGAGAAAGACCTGTCAAACCTAATCTCAGAAATGGAGATGATGAAGATGATTGGACAGCACAAGGACACCATCAACCTGCTGGGTCCTGCACACAGGACGGTTCTTCGTACACTCTCACGCAATATGCCTCCAAAGAAAACATACAGGAGTACCTGCAGGCCCAGAGGCCTCCTGACCTGGAGTACTGTTACAATATCAGCCACAATGCAGCAGAGCAACTCTCCTCCAAGGACCTGGTATCCTGTGCCTATCAGGTAGCCTGAGGCATGGAGTACCTTGCCTCCAAGAAGTGCAAACACCAAGACCTTTACACCAGGGAAGTGCTGGTGACAAAGGACAACATGATGAAGATCTCAGACTTCAGCCTTGCCAGAGATGTCACCACACCAGTTACTATAAAAAGACAACCAACTGTGGACTGCCTGTGAAGTGGATGATCCCTAAGACCATGTTTGTCCAGATCTACATCCACGAGAGTGACTTCTGGACTTTTGGGGTGATCCTGTGCAAAATCTTCACTCTGGAAGCCTCCCATATCCTGGAGTGCCTGTGGAGTTGGTTTTCAATCTGCTGAAGGAGTCATTTGATGGATAAGCCAATAAGTGCACCAGAGAGTTATACAATAATACAATACAATAATAATACAATAATTAGGAGAGGCTGGCATGTGGTACCTGCAAGCTGCTGGTAGAAGACCTGGATCATACTGTGGCCTTGACCTCCAACCAGGAGAACCCGGACCTGTCCTTGGCCCTGGAACAATACTGTCTATGCTTTCCCTACACCCAAAGCTCCACCTGCTCCTCAGAGAAGAATTCCTCCTTCTCTCATGTGCCGTTGCCCAGGGAGGCCTATCTGCCCTGACACCCAGCGCAGCTTGCCAATGGTGGACTCAAATGACTAGTATCCCTATTACTCCTGTCCAGATTCCATCATAACCTGTAACCATTACCCCCAACCCTCCCTGAAAGACTCACTGCCTTCTCCTTTGTCCCTTTCCTACTGGCAGGAGCCAGCTGCCTACCTGAGGCCGTCACCCCCTTGAAGTTCACCTCTCTTCCCCTTCCTCTTCCTCCTCCTTACAACCTGCTCATAAAAGAAAGGCACAGAGAGGCAGGTACATGCTCGTGGCTACTTCCTTCCCTCCCATATGTTGGACCAAGACCCCTCCCTGGCATCTGGTACTGCCTGGACGTCAAGGGAGTAGGAGATGAGGCATGCCAGTGAAAGCTGTCAGAGCTCTCCGGTTTTGGTTTCTCTGCTTAGCATAACATGTAAGACTGAGTTCTGGTGGCAGGGACCTAGTCCTTGGGGCTATAGCACTAGCGAGGGGAGGTCATCTGCTCTGGGCCTTGGCTAAGAGCAACCCCTGCTCCAGAGATATGGTGCCAAGGGCTTATTAATTATGATTCTAATTTGCTTTGCTGACCAAATGCCTGGTATCAACAGATGGGAAGGCAAAGACTGGAAGCAGTGTTGTGACCATGGGGTCCAGCCCCAAACTATGAAGAAAACACAAAGTGTATAAATCTGAGTAAGTATATATTTAAACACCTCTTTAAATAGGTTGTTATCAAAGATTTAATCAATGGGTAATATGCTTCTCATGGCTGGGAAGCATCAGTTGCCATATATTAAAAACAAAGGAAAGAGGTGTCTGGGTGGTTTCCTCCGTAAGTGTCCCTTCTTTTCAGATCATTATCCCAGGGTCCTGGGATGGAGCCCCAATTCAGGCTCTCTGCTCAGTAGGAAACCTGCTTCTCCTTTTCCCTCTGCCCTGCTTATAGTTCCTCTTCCTGTCTCTCTGTCTGTCAAATAAATAAAATATTTAAAAAAAAAAGAAACAAAATGTTTTTAAAAGTTCTTTTTTTTTTTTTTTTAATTTTCTAGGGGTGCCTGGATGACTCAGTTGTTTAAGCAGATGTTTACCTTTGGCTGAGGTCATGATTCCAGTGTACAGTGATCCAGCCCTGCATGGGATTACTTGCACCCCAAGGAGCTTGCTTCTTCCTCTCCCTTTGCACGTTATTCCTCCCACTTGTGTGCTTCCTCTCTCTCTCTCTCTTGCTTTCAATAAACAAATAAAATCTTTACTAAATAAATTAATAAATA